>NW_024545549.1:0-10295 GCF_018152505.1 Drosophila elegans | reverse complement strand
AAATATATAATAATATAATAAATATAATAAATATAAATAAATATAATAAATATAATAATATAATAAATATATAAAATATAAAAAAATATATAATAAATATAATAAATATAATAAATATATAAAATATATAATATATATATAATAAATATAATAAATATAATAAATATAATAAATATATAAATATATAATAAATATATTAAATATATAAATATATAAATATATTAAATATATAAATATAATATAAATATATATAAATAAATATAATATATATAAATATATAAATATATAAATATATAATAAATATAATAAATATATAAAATATAATAAATATATAAATATAATAAATATATAAATATATAAAATAATAAATATATAAATATAATAAATATATAAATATAATAAATATATTAAATATAATAAATATAATAAATATATAAATATATAAAATATATAAAATATAATAAATATAATAAATATAATAAATATATAAATATATAAATATAATAAATATAATAAATATAATAAATATAATAAATATATAAAATATAATAATAAATATATAAATATATAAATATAATAAATATAATAAATATAATAAATATAATAAATATAATAAATATATAAAATATAATAAATATAATAAATATAAAAATATATAAATATAATAAATATAAATATATAAATATAATAAAATATAATAAATATAATAATATAATAAATATAATATATATAATATAAATATAATAAATATAATAAATATATAAATATAATAAATATAATAAATATAATAAATATAATAAATATAATAAATATAATAAATATATATAAATAAATATATAAATATAATAAATATAATAAATATATAAATATAATAAATATAATAAATATAATAAATATAATAAATATAATAAATATAATAAATATAATAAATATAATAAATATAATAAATATATAAATATATAAATATAATATAAATATATAAAATATAATAAATATAATAAATATATAAAATATAATAAATATATATAAATATATAAATATATAAATATAATAAATATAATAAATATATATAAATATAATAAATATATAAATATAATAAATATAATAAATATAATAAATATAATAAATATAATAAATATAAAATATAATAAATATAAATAAATATAATAAATATAATAATATAATAAATATAATAAATATAATAAATATAATAAATAATAAATAAATATATAAATATATAATAAATATAATAAATATATAAAATATAAATATATAAATATATAAATATATAAATATAATAAATATAAATATATATAAATATATAAATATAATAAATATATAAATATAATAAATATAATAAATATAAAATATAATAAATATATAAATATATAAATATATAAATATATATAAATATAATAAATATATAAATATAATAATATAATAAATATATAAATAAATATATAAATATATAAATATATAATAAATATAATAAATATATAAATATAATAAATATATATATAAATATAATAAATATAATAAATATATTAAATATAATAAATATATATAAATATAATAAATATATAAATATATAAATATAATAAATATATATATAATATATATATAATATATAATAAATATATAAATATATATAAATATATAAATATAATAAATATATAAAATATAATAAATATATAAATATAATAAATATAATAAATATAATAAATATAAATATATAAATATATAAATATATAAATATAATATATAATATAATATATAAATATATAAATATAATAAATATATATAAATATAATAAATATATAAATATAATAATATAATATAATATATATAATATAATAAATATATAAATATATAAATATATAAATATATAAATATAATAAATATATAAATATAATAAATATATATAAATATATAAATATATAAATATATAAATATATAAATATAATAAATATATAAATATAATAAATATAATAAATATAAATATAATATATATAAATATAATAAATATATAAATATATAAATATAATAAATATATAAATATAAATATAATATAATAAATATATAAATATAATAAATATAATAAATATATAAATATAATAAATATAATAAATATAATAAATATAAATATAAATATAATAAATATAATAAATATATAAATATAATATATAATATATAATAAAAATATATAAAATATATAAATATAATAAATATAATAAATATAATAAATATATATATAATATATAATATAATATAATATATATATAATAAATATAATAAATATATATAAATATATAAATATATAAATATATATAATATAATAAATATATAAATATATATATAATAATATATAATAATATAATAAATATATAAATATAATAAATATAATAAATATAATATAAAATATATATAAATATAATAAATATAATAAATAATATAAATATAATAAATATAATAAATATATATAAATATAATAAATATATAAATATAATAAATATAATAAATATAATAAATATATATAAATATATATATATAATAAATATAATAAATATAATAAATATAAATATAAATATATATAAATATAATAAATATATAAATATAATAAATATATAAATATATAAATATATAAATATATAAATATAATAAATATAAATATATATAAATATATAAATATATAAATATATAAATATAATAAATATATAAATATAATAAATATATATAAATATATAAATATAATAAATATAATAAATATAATAAATATATAAATATAATAAATATATAAATATATAAAAATATAATAAATATAATAAATATAATAAATATAATAAATATAATAAATATATAAATATATATAATATAATAAATATAATAAATATATAAATATAATAAATATATAAATATAATAAATATATAAATATATAAATATATAAATATATAAATATATATAAATATAATAAATATATAAAATATAATAAATATAATAAATATATAAATATAATAAATATATATAAATATATAAAATATATAAATATATAAATATAATAAATATATAAATATATAATATATAAATATATAAATATATAAATATATAAATATAATAAATATATAAATATATAAAATATATAAATAATAAATATATAAATATATAAATATAATATATAAATATATAAATATAATAAATATATATAAATATATAAATATAATAAATATAATAAATATAATATAAAATATAAAAATATATAAATATATAAATATATAAATATATAAATATATAAATATATAAATATATAAATATAATAAATATAATAAATATATAAATATAATAAATATATAAAATATAAATATATAAATATATAAATATAATAAATATATAAATATATAAATATATAAATATAAATATATATAAATATATAAATATATATAATATAAATATAATAAATATAATATATATATAAATATAAAATATATATAAATATATAAATATATAAATATATAAAATATAATAAATATATAAATATATATATAATATAATAAATATAATATATATAATAAATATAATAAATATAAATAAAATATATAAATATAATAAAATATAATAAATATAATAAATATAATAAATATAATAAATATATATAATAAATAAATATATAAATATATAAATATAATAAATATATAAATATAATAAATATAATAAATATATATAAATATATAAATATAATAAATATAATAAATATAATAAATATAATAAATATATATAAATATAATAAATATAATAAATATATATAAATATATAAATATATAATATATAATATAATAAATATAATAAATATAATAAATATAATAAATATAATAAATATATAAATATAATAAATATAATAAATATATAAAATATAATAAATATAATAAATATAATAAATATATAAATATAATAAATATAATAAATATATAAATATATAAATATATAAATATATAAATATATAATATAATAAATATATATAAATATATAAATATAATAAATATAATAAATATAATAAATATAATAAAAATAATAAATATAATAAATATAATAAATATAATAATATAATAAATATAATAAATATATATAAATATAATAAATATATAAATATAATAAATATAATAAATATATAAATATAATAAATATAATAAATATAATAAATATAATAAATATAAAATATATAATAAATATAATAAATATAATAAATATATAAATATATAAATATAATAAATATAATAAAAATATAAATATATATATAAATATAATAAATATATAAATATATAAATATAATATATATAAATATATATAAATATATAAATATAATAAATATAATAAATATAATAAATATATATAAATATAATAAATATATAAATATAATAAATATAATAAATATAATAAATATATAATAAATATAATAAATATAATAAATATAATAAATATAAATATATAAATATAATAAATATAATAAATATAATAAATATATAAATATATAAATATAAAATATATAATATATATATAAATATAATAAATATAAAAATATATAAATATATAATAAATATAATAAATATATAAATATATAAAATATAATAAATATATATAAATATAATAAATATAATAAATATATATAAATATAATAAATATAATAAATATATAAATATATAAATATATAAATATATAAATATAATAAATATATAAATATATAAATATATAAATATAATAAATATATAAATATATAAATATATAAAATATAATAAATATATATAAATATATAAATATATATAAAAATATATAAATATATAAATATAATAAATATATAAATATAAATATATAAAAATATAATATAATATATAAATATATAAATATAATAAATATATAAATATAATAAATATATAAATATAAAAATATAATATATATATAAATATATAAAATATAATAAATATAATAAATATAATATATATAAATATAATAAATATATAAATATATAAATATATATAAATATATATAATATAATAATATATAAATATAATAAATATATAAATATATAAATATATAAATATAAAATATATAAATATATATAAATATATAAATATAATAAATATAATATAATATATAAATATATAAATATATAAATATAATAAATATATAAATATATAAATATAATAAATATATAAATATATAAATATATATAAATATATAAATATAATAAATATAAATATATATAAATATATATAATATAATAAATATAATAAATATAATAAATATATATAATATAATAAATATATAAATATAAAATATATAAATAATAAATATAAAAATATATAAATATATAAATATATATAAATATAAATATATAAATATATAAAAATATAAATATATAAATATATAAATATATATAAATATAATAAATATATAAATATAATAAATATATAAATATAATAAATATAAAATATAATAAATATATAAATATAATAAATATATAAATATATATAATATATATAATATATATATAAATATATAAATATATAAATATAATAAATATAATAAATATATAAATATATATAAATATATAATATATATAAATATATATAAATATAATAAATATATAAAATATAATATAAATATATAAATATATAAATATATAATATAATAATATATAAATATAATAAATATATATATAAATATATAAATATATAAATATATAAATATATAAATATATATAAATATATAAATATATAAATATATAAATATATAAATATATAAATATAATAAATATATATAAATATAATAAATATATAAATATATAAATATATAAAATATAATAAATATAAATATATATAAATATATAAAATATAAATAAATATAATAATATATATAAAATATAAATAATATATAATAAATATATAAATATATAAATATAATAAATATATAAAATAATAAATATATAAATATATAAATATATAAATATATAAATATATATAATATATAAAATATATAAATATATAAATATAATAATATATAAATATAAATATAATAAATATAAAATATATAAATATAATAAATATATAAAATATATAAATATATAAATATATAAAATATATAAAAATATAAAAATATATAAATATATAAAAATATATAAATATATAAAAATATATATAATATATAAATATATATATATATAAATATATAAATATATAAATATAATATAAATATATAAATATATAAATATATAAATATATAAATATAAATATATAAATATATAAATATATATAAATATATAAATATATAAATATATAAATATATAAAAATATAAATATATAAATATATAAATATATAAATATATAAATATATAAATATATAAAATATATAAATATATAAAATATATAAATATATATAAATATATAAATATATAAATATATAAAATATATAAATATATAAAATATATAAATATATAAATATATAAATATATAAATATATAAAATATATAAATATATATAAATATATAAATATATAAATATATAAAATATATATAAATATATAAATATATAAATATATAAATATATAAATATATAAATATATAAATATATAAAAATATATAAATATATAAAAAATATATAAATATATAAATATATAAATATATAAATATATAAATATAATAAAATATATAAAAATATAAATATATAAAAATATAAAATATATAAATATATAAATATATAAATATATAAAATATATATATATAAATATATAAAATATATAAATATATAAATATATAAATATATAAAATATATAAAATATATAAATATATAAATATATAAATATATAAAATATATAAATATATAAATATATAAAATATATAAAATATATAAATATATAAATATATAAATATATAAATATATATAATAATATATAAATATATAAATATATAAATATATAAATATATAAATATATAAATATATAAATATATAAATATATAAATATATAAATATATAAATATATAAATATATAAATATATATAAAATATATAAATATATAAATATATATATAATAAATATATAAATATATAAATATATATAAATATATAAATATATAAATATATAAAATATATAAATATATAAATATATAAATATATAAATATATATAAATATATAAAAATATATAAATATATAAATATATAAATATATAAATATATAAATATATATAAATATATAAAATATATAAATATATAAATATAAATATATAAATATATAAATATATAAATATAAAATATATAAATATATAAATATATAAAAATATATAAATATATAAAATATATAAATATATAAAATATATAAATATATAAATATATAAATATATAAAATATATAAATATATAAATATATAAATATATAAATATATAAATATATAAATATATAAATATATAAATATATAAATATATAAATATATAAAAATATATAAATATATAAAATATATAAATATATAAATATATAAATATATAAAATATATAAATATATAAATATATAAATATATATAAATATATAAATATATAAATATATAAATATATAAATATATAAAATATATAAATATATAAATATATAAATATATAATAAATATATAAATATATAAATATATAAATATATAAATATATAAATATATAATATATAAATATATAAAATATATAAATATATAAATATATAAATATATAAATATATAAATATATAAATATATAAATATATAAATATATAAATATATAAATATATAAATATATAAATATATAAATATATAAATATATAAATATATAAATATATAAATATATAAATATATAAATATATAAATATATAAATATATAAAATATATAAATATATAAATA
The DNA here is from genome assembly GCF_018152505.1 of Drosophila elegans. Classification (NCBI taxonomy): domain Eukaryota; kingdom Metazoa; phylum Arthropoda; class Insecta; order Diptera; family Drosophilidae; genus Drosophila; species Drosophila elegans. Next base: position 2,401 of record NW_024545549.1, on the reverse strand, counting down.
TATAAATATATAAATATATAAATATATAAATATATAAATATAAAATATAAAATATATAAATATATATAATATATAAATATATAAATATATAAATATATAAATATAAATATATAAATATATAAATATATAAATATATAAAATATATAAATATATAAATAATAAATATATAAATATATAAATATATAAATATATAAAATATATAAATATATAAATATATAAATATATAAATATATAAATATATATAATATATAAAATATATAAATATATAAATATATAAATATATAAATATATAAAAAATATATAATATAAATATATAAATATATAAATATATAAAATATATAAATATATAAATATATAAATATATAAAATATATAAATATATAAAAATATATAAATATATAAATATATAAATATATAAAATATATAAATATATATAAAAATATATAAAAATATAAAATATATAAATATATAAAATATAATAAATATATAAATATATAAATAATAATAAATATAAAAATATATAAAATATATAAATATATAAAAATATATAAATATATAAATATATAAATATATAAATATATAAATATATATAAATATATAAATATATAAATATATAAATATATAAATATATAAAATATATAAATATATAAATATATAAATATATATAAATATATAAATATATAAATATATAAAATATATAAATATATATAAATATATAAAATATATAAATATATAAATATATAAATATATAAATATATAAAATATATAAATATATAAAAATATATAAATATATAAAAATATAAAATATATAAATATATAAATATATAAAAATATATATAAATATATAAATATATAAATATATAAAATATATAAATATAAAAATATATAAATATATAAAATATAAAATATATAAATATATAAATATATAAATATATAAATATAAATATATATAAATATATAAATATATAAAATATATAAATATATAAATATATAAATATATAAATATATAAATATATAAATATATAAATATATAAATATATAAATATATAAATATATAAATATAAATATATATAAAATATATAAATATATAAAAATATATAAATATATAAATATATAAATATATAAATATATATAAATATATAAAATATATAAATATATAAATATATAAATATATAAATATATAAAATATATAAATATATAAATATATAAATATATATAAAATATATAAATATATAAATATATAAAAATATATAAATATATAAATATATAAAAATATATAAAATATATAAATATATATAATATATAAATATATAAATATATAAATATATAAAATATATAAAATATATAAATATATAAATATATAAATATATATATATAAATATAATAAATATATAAATATATAAAATATATAAAATATATAAATATATAAATATATAAATATATAAATATATATATATAATATAAATATATAAATATATAAATATATATAAATATATAAATATATAAATATATAAATATATAAAATATATAAATATATAAATATATAAAATATATAAATATATAAAATATAAAATATATAAATATATAAAAATATATAAATATATAAATATATAAATATATAAATATATAAATATATAAATATATAATATAATAAAATATATAAATATATAAAATATATAAATATATAAATATATAAATATATAAAATATATAAATATATAAATATATAAATATATAAATATAATAAATATAATAAATATATAAATATATAAATATAAATATAAATATATAAATAATATAAATATATAAATATAATAAATATATAAATATATAAATATATAAATATATAAATATATAAATATATAAATATATAAAATATAAATATATAAAAATATATAAATATATATAAATATATAAATATATAAATATAAAATATATAAAATATATAAATATAATAAATATAAATATATAAAATATATAAAAATAATAAATATATAAATATATATAAAATATATCAATGTAAATACTAATAATATAATAATAAATATATAAAATATAAATATATAAATATATAAAAATAATAAAATATATAAATATATAAATATATTAAATATATAAATATAATAAATATATAAATATATAAAAATATATAAATATATAAATATATAAAATATATAAAATATAAATATATAAAATATAATATAAATATATTAAATATATAAATATATAAATAAAATATAATAATATATAAATATATAAAATATAATAAAAATATATAAATATATAAAATATATAAAATATATAAATATATAAAATATATAAATATATATAAATATATAAATATATAAATATATAAATATAATAAATATATAAATATAATAAATATATAAATATATAAATATA
>NW_024545548.1:0-5025 GCF_018152505.1 Drosophila elegans | reverse complement strand
TAAACTACTCTTCTCGTTAGAAACACTTAAGGCCGATTATAGACCGTCCCCCAGATTAGAAGTGGTCAAAGCGGCAATAACTCAAGGGAAATTTTTTAGACATTAAAATTATAAGTGTTCGGCAAAATCGCCACTGAAATAAACTATACGGCACCTATTTGGAAGCGATTGCCAACCGCGTCACCTAATCCTGAGGAGCTCCAAGGGAAAAGAAAGGACGTGGTGAAACGGGGTAAGTATGCTAAAGAAATCCCATACGTCGTTAAATTTCGCGACCCAATTTAGACATAGTTTGACGCGCGGCTAGGGTGCGGAAATAAGCCTCTAATTCCAGATTATAATTCACAGTGAGTATTTGGCCATATTTTTGACTGTATGATTTTATAAATTGACTAAAATTTATTTAACGCAGAGTTGAACGTTGGTTATGGTCGAAACTGCAGCAAGAAGAAAGAGACCGCTAACGGCGAAAACCAGCGCGAGTCCGCACGGAACCAATTGGTCCGTAGGATAGCCCAGCGTCTGCGCCAGAGGGCCGGAGGCAGTGCGTCGGTGGTCCCAGAGACCAAGACTCACCGAGGGAATCACCGTATGTGGCCGTCTCGGAGGCAGTTGCTGGAGGCTTTGACGCTGCTGCGTCTGCTGCTACTGCTGCTGTTCGCTGATGCTGCTGCTGATCTTCACACCAGGTTAGGTCCGCCAGGTATGTATTTTCCTTTCACGAGTCTTCTGAAGTTCCGGGGCCCTTTAGATAGGGACCCCGGCGGCTTTAATATTTTTAGAAATCACTGTTATTTATAAGTCTTAAACTTATCATTTATCACTTTAACTTATCTAAGCACCAATTATGAATTTATAAACTCCTATTTTTTTCCGACCGTTCGTCTTGGACTTTTTGCAGCAACTGACGTAAAACTCTGACCTACACCAAAGTCGTTCGCCATTTTCACTCCCGCTCTCCCAAAATGGGTTAGTGAACGCAATCAAGGCCATTTAACCCAATTAACGAGCGAACCGGACTAAATTTAAATATCTAGATCCTCTCCCACTATAAACAGTCGGTGTCACAACAGAATCTTATCGATAGTGCAACCTGCTGACCTATCAGTTTGTTTTGGTATTTTCCAGGCGACTTCAACGAAAAATGCAACACCAACATGGAGACGCTAACATACAGTTTGAGACGAGCACAGGAATACTTGGGGGCATTTGGATTGGGGCGGTGGCCTCGATACCAAGATTCCGTTCCAACAGTGTCCAACGCAGGGCCTACGCTTTACGGGAAGTAGATACATTCCGATTCTGAGCTCGTGTACTTTGTTGTTTCTCTTTCCAGATCACAACCTAATATCCTTGGCATGGTACACTCCGACCGGTCGTCCTTGAAGATCCTCGAGCTCATACGCATTGTTGCCGACTGTCTTGACCACCTGAGCTTTCAGGAACTTCCGAGCAAACTTGGCACCCAAGGATTTTTTAAAATCGCTGAAGCCAAAGTTGCGGCGATACACTTCCTGACCCGGCTTCGCAAGGAAAGTACGAGCCTTTTTGTCGTACCGCAGGCGACTCCGATCGTATGCATTTTCGAGGTTCTTCTGCACCTTGTTATGGATCACTTGGAGTGTATCAGCCGTTCTCATCCCCGCCATTTCGTTTTCACACAGTGACTTTAACTTTATTGCCAACTTGTAGCTGGCCATTTCAGGAACATGTGTCGTCCGAATACTAGGAAGAACGAAGCTTCTGGCATCCGTTGTCCGAATTCACTATTTCTGGTACGCCAAACTTGTAGAAAACCTCGTGAATGAGGCTTCCAGAAAAGTGTATTTGAAGAAGTGATCCACCAGAATGAAGATATTGGCCTGTCTCTTCTTCGACCACGGATATTTTTCCAGGAAATCGATATACAGCTTCTAAAATGGCTGCTCAGTCTGGACTCTCTCACCGATACCAACTTGCATCCGGAAATTCGGCGATTTCGTCTCCTTACAGACTTCACACCTGCGTATGGACTCCCAGACTTGCAGTGCCATGCCAGGCCAGTAAAACTGCCGTCGTAGGTTTTCCAAAGTTTTTCCCATTCCGCCATGAGCTGCCGTTGGTTCCGAATGTGCACGCTCAATTATGCTGTGGGTCAGACTCTGGGGAATCCACAATTTCCATTCGTAGCCCTCCTTTTCGTCATCCAGATTTGCAGGAGTGACTCTCTTGAAGATGAGACCGTCCACTATCCTCAAATCAGGTAAGCTGGTAAGATTTGTTCCACTTCTTGTAACAACTCTTCCTCAGCAAACTCGGTGGTCTGGAAGCCGAGCAACCCTGACGGGTCCACCGTTAGCTCTTTAACACAACGCGAAAAGGGAACCTGCCACAACGTTCTCACTTCCTTTCCTGTGCTCGATGTTGAAGTGGAATCCCTGGAGCTGCAATGACCAGCGAGCCAGCCGACCCGAAAGGTCTTTCATGGACATAAGGCACTTTAAGCTGGCATGATTCGTGATGCACGTAAACGGCATTCCGTCAACACTTTCGAATGGCCAGCAATACCGCGAGACATTCTTTTTCGGTGACGGTGTAATGAACTTGGTGGCGATTCATCTAGGCCGAGAAGAACGCTATTGGTTGCTCCTAGCCGTCTTCATCTCGCTGGAACAACACTGCACCGACTCCGATCTGGGATGCATCGCACTGGATGAAAAAGTGCCGCTTGAAGTCAGCATGTAGCTGTGCTTCTGGACTCAAGGAAAACATCTTATTTCCAGTCTTCTTCAAGGATTCCATGAGCGGAGCTGCCGACGTCGACTGGAAGCTCTTTAAAAACCGACTGTACCACGGTTCGAAGAAAAGCCCTCCCTCCTTCTAGGTGCTCGGATCAGGCATCCGCCTAAAAGCGGCTACCCGCCCAAGATCCATCCGTAAACGTCCTCCACCCACTATGAAGCCGAGATAGGTCAAGACTTGAAGCAAAACTTCGACTTACTAACCCTATGGTTAACCCTGCTTCTTTCAGGCATTCAGCGACTCGGAGAAGATACTTCATGTGCGTTCTCATGTCTGGCTAGTATTAGCAGGTCATCCAAATAGACAAACACATTAGAGCGGATCTCAGCTGGAGTTACCCGGTCCATGAGTCTCACCAGCCTCTGTGATACAGAGTCCCAAAGACATCACACGGAACTGGTAAAGCTACCGACCGTAAATGCTGTGCATTCTTTGCTGTTCGTGTCCAACTCAATCTTCCAGAAAGCGAACTTCAAATCCACGCTGGAAACGTAATACGTTTGGTCGCTGCTGGGCAACGGGTAAGCATCTTGACACTACGGTGGTGTGACTGCTCCAGGGGCTTTTACTTCCTCGACGACTCTGAGCGCTAGCAACTTGTCAACTCGTCCTCGACCACCTTCTTCTTCGCGGGAGACATCGCATAGGGTCGATCTTTGAACACTTGGACACTCCGTCAATCAGCTCAATCGTGAGCTTCTTCCGACTGGTGGTACCTAAGGCACCCCTCTCGAAAGTCAAGAACTCCCTCGTCGTCATCCATCTCCCTAGCGTATATTTCTTCGGCCTTCTTCACGCTTTCGGGATCGATGTGGTCTATTATTGCTGGAGCCAGTCCGAACGCTTGTCAATAATCCACTCCAATAATATCCAATAAACGGGCTGCTTCAGGTAAGGACATAAATAAAAGAAAATGTAGCTTAACCCGTCCTATAATCGACCGATCCTCTCGAGATGCTGTTCGGACTGCGGATATGTACTTCTGGACGGGCACATACAATGCCTCTACCAGCTCTCTGTCACCTTTACCAAGCAGAGTAACACTCACCCCAGTGTCCAACAACCCGTCAGTTGCTTGGTCAGGACTCGGAGTGCGGCGAATGGTCTGGGATCTCGCGATAACTGCTGCACGGTGGCCACTGCTTCGCGTCGGCAGGCCCGACGTTTGCGAAATCGATCCCTGGCCTTCGGGAACTTTGCGAGACACCATACGCATCCCACGCCCAACTGATGTTCTGAGAAGATCCTGTTCCTGATCTCTAGGTACCGCCGCATCATCTCCGCCCTAGGGTAAGAATAGTAATTTGGACTTATTACTATTCTTAGAAGGTAAACATTTATTTAAATCTACCAACTCTTCTTCTATGCGGGACTTCTGTCTGGACGCATTCTCTCCGCCCTCGGATCGCCCAGCCGACCGTTTTCCGCACTATCCGGACATGTGGTAGACACGGTCTCTGGCTTTCAAACCGGTAGCAGAACAGTCGGCGTTATGTTGCTTCGCAGTCACGGAACCTGTGATCCACGACTCCGCAATTTCAGCAGCCCGCTCAGAATGAGGTTCCTTCGTCCATCTCGTACCTCGGAGAATCCTCACCAGGATCTGCGCCAATAGCCTCGCTAACCTTGGCCTTATCTGCTGGAGGATACCGCATCGGCTGCGTGTACGCGGTCCGCCCAAGTCGTCCAAAAAAAACTGCGTTCCACATCGCAGCACTCTTCCCGCAGTTCATCCACAGTGAGCACATCCATCGCGTAATAGGTCTTGCGATGCTCTCCCCCAAGCTCTTTTTTATTATTTTAACCAGCTGTCGCTCTGACAGTGGCCATTTCAGGCGGGACGCTAACTACTGCATCCTTGTGGAGCGTAATCCTCAACTTCTTCTCCGGGCTGCTGCTCCTCTGCAAAAGTTGGTGCATCCGATCGTGCTCCGTCTGGGCATCAGGAACATCCGACATTGGCATACAGGCGCGGATCCTCGCGGAAGTCTGAGGCCTTGTGGTTCTCAATACACCAGCTTCGGGCTGGGCCATCGTTTCGGGGCGACTTTCCATAGTCCGGAGGATACCCTGGACTGCTACTCTCCAACTCCTGGAAATCTTGCGGCCTCCTCGGTGGTTTGGGTGGCACCCTCGGCAGAGGTGGGCAAAAGCACCGCACCTTCCAGGGCTTGGCCAGGGGCTCCTGCGGTGATTATTGAATCCGGACGTCTTCGCTCATCCGGCATGCTCTCCAGGGAAGCT
>NW_024545547.1:0-5544 GCF_018152505.1 Drosophila elegans | reverse complement strand
AAATTTGCGCCGATCTTATCTTGTTGGGAACTTCGTAGTCGAAGCAGCGTTTTTCAAGCCTTCGCAAGCCGTATATTTAAATTCGGGGCTTTTTAGTCGCGACACTTCTGCTTAGGCATTTTGTTTGAACTTTTGAAATAGAGATGAAAGCATTAAACTAAACCTCAGCTAGTATCGCCACCCGAGGCTCAAATGTATACGAAATGTTTTTTTCCATTTTTAACAATGAATGAGGAAAATTGTCAGAACCGACACCCGATAGTAAAATACTAGAGGGAATTGGGCAGCAAAAATAACATTCGATAAAATAGCACCGGCCGATACATCAATTGCTCATTCATTAGAGTTGACGACAAAACGGAATAAAAAAGCAAGGCTCAAATGTATACGAAATATTTTTTACCATTTAAAGGTAACAACTGAAAACCTTTAAACTTTAAAATTAGCGGGATAAACACAATATAATATACAAAACAATAAAGTTTGAATTTAACGTTAAAAAGGCAGTGTGACCGTGAACTTATAACCACAAAAATGTTAAGCAGTATCCATATAGTTGTCTTTGTCCCTGAGCTTCAATGAATCCGTCAATGAATGAGGCGAACAATGTACACGTATTAATGGGCTTATGACACTCCATTGTTCACCTCCTTCATTGCTCGACTACAAGTTGACCGATTGGTTTCAAATTAACACTACTCTTCTTGAGTGGGTCCTTCCTACAATGATTTAAAAACTTTTGGATTGGTTGAAATCCATTTGGCAGAATTAAAAAAATTGTATTTTCACCCCAAAAACGACGTTTTCTTCAAACCTATGCCATTTTGTTGATATTTGAAATTTTTAAAGATCGTAAGTGATTGTAGGGAAAATATGCCGTAACTTTTCAAAATTTTTGTCAAACAAAATATTGTTCAAAACTCATCTTATTATATGCAAAAAATTTTTTAACTATTCTATTAAGTATATTCTTTAAAAAAAAAAGCCTATATATTCGTGGGTTACACTGATATATCCCTTTAAGGAAGAAAGTGACAGAGTTTATGGAAATTGGAAATCATGATCTGGTCAGCGAAATTAAATCCGAAGAATTTGATATTAATTTTGCGTTTTCGGCCGAAATAACATCACACATGAATAAATTTAATATTTTGTTACAAGGTCAAATTAAATGTGTTTTTGATTTGGTTTCATTAAAAAAATTGATTTTTTTTTGTTTAAATTTAGAAAGAATGTTCCGTTCCTTAAGGAGCTATTTACAGAGTTTAACATTTTAATTTTAGACTTAACTATATATTTAAAGCAAATTTAAAAGATTAAAAAAAAAATTGAAAACTAACTATTTGAAATAACAATGACATGCAGCATATAAAAGAAAGCTCCTCAATTACAAATAGAGCTATGTGATTTGCAATGTGACTTTAAACTAAAAATAATAACTTAAATGGAATTGAATTTTGGACAAAAAGTCGATTCAAATAATTACCCAATATTGCAAAATGAAATATTACGAATTTAATTTATGTTTGGAAGCACCTAAATTTCAAAAATAGATCTCGACTAAAAAATATTCATTTAAAAGCTTTATTAAAATGATCAATAACTAATTTAAATATAAATACATACAATATTTTGTGTATTTTTATTTTCATTATTTTTGTTTATTTTTATTATATTATTCTTTTTTTCCCTCACATTAAATGCAAAGTCATGGATACATACACTGCCCTCTAAATGCGTACTTTGACGTTCAAGGTATCCCACGTGTACAAGACAGAGCAGATCGCTTAAATCCAGAAAAAGATGCCATTGTTTTGCTGAAGTTGTGTAAGATCGCCTTTTTAGTCGTGAAGTATTCCAGAATTCTCACCACTTGACAACTATGAACTTAATTCGGAGCAAGCTCGGATATCAAACTGTTCGAAAGAAATGTAACCAAGAAAGAAGCAAACTTCGGCAAGCCGAAGTTCATATCATATACCCTTAAAGCTATTGCATAAATTAAATATTCTTGAAATCATTAAAATTATGATTGATTTGCGTGTATGCTTACATTGTAGCTATATGAAGCTTATTTGATAGTTCCCATGGCAGCTATATGATATCGTTTTCCGATTTTAATAAAATTAAAAGCGTAATTCTGATCTGTCAAATTATTAATAAATTAATTATTTTTCCGATTCTTCCTATGGGAGCTATATGTTATAGTAGTCCGATTTTGATGAAATTTAAACCGAAATTCTGAAATATTTATTACATATTGAAGAGCAAAAAAAAATTAAGAAACACCAAAGTTATAATTTTTTTTATTTATTTTTCCAATTGTTCCTATGGGAGCTATGTGCTATAGTCGTGCGATCCGACTCGTTCCGACTTATATACTACCTGCAATAGAAAGACAAGTTTTGGGAAAGTTTCATGCAGATAGCTTTAAAACAAAGAGACTAGTTTGTGTGGAAGCGGACGGACAGACAGACAGACGCACATACGGACATGACTAGATCGACTCTCCTAGTGATGCTGATCGAGAATATATATATACTTTATGGGGTCGGAGATGTCTCCTCCACTGCGTTGCAAACTTCTGACTGAAATTAGAATACCCTCTGCAAGGGTATAAAAATGCAAAATCGACAACTCGGAAACTTGATATAAGCTTCTACATAATGGCCTCAAGATCGTTATGGCACTCCGAGGAACTCCAAAGGACATTTTCTCTGTCAATGGGACCAACTTCAATCCACTGAAAAGGTGGTAAAAGAAGTTCTCAGAAAAGTCTACTAAAAGTCTACAGTCTACCGTCTGATCGTTCGTTTCTACGCTAACTAGTCCGTCAGTTTTAAAGCTATCTGCATGAAACTTTTATAAAAGTTGTCTTTCTATTATAAGTAGTATATAAGTCGGAACGAGCCGGATCAGACTACTATAGCATATAGCTCCCATAGAAACAATCGAAAAAATGAAAAATGAAAAATAATTATAACTTTTTTGTGTTTTAATTATTTTTAGTTCTCCGATTTAGTAATGGTTAAATATTTCAGAATTACGGTTTAAATTTCATCCAAATCGGACGATGAAAGAAAGAAAGCAAACTTCGGCAAGCCGAAGTTCGTATACCCTTGCAGCTATTGCATGAATTAAATACTTTTGAAAACATTTAAATTATGATTTACTTGAGTATATGCTGAAAAACATTGAAACTATGATGATTTGCAGCTCAATTATTAGATAGTTATTTTATATATTTTTATTATTTCTATAGGAGCTATATGCTATAAACGTCCGATTTTGATTAAATTTAAACCATAATTCTGAAATAATTAAACATTGCTATATGTCGAAGAACTAAACAAAAAATTAAAAAACAGAAAAGTTATAATATTTTTTCATTTTTTTTCCGATTGTTCCTATGGGAGCTATATGCTCCCAGCTATATGCTCAACAGCAAAGTTATAATTTTTTTCATTTATTTTTCCGATTGTTCCTATGGGAGCTATATGCTATAGTCGTCCGATTTTGATGAAATTTAAACCGTAAATCGGAAATATTTAACCATTTCTATATATCGAAGAACTAAACAAAAAATTAAAAAACAGCAAAGTTATATTTTTTTTTCATTTATTTTTCCGATTGTTCCTATGGGAGCTATATGCTACAGTCGTCCGACTTATATACTACCTGCAATAGAAAGACAACTTTTGGGAAAGTTTCATGCAGATAGCTTTGAAACTGAGAGACTAGTTTGCATATAAACGGACGGACAGACGGACGGACAAACGGACGGATAGACGGACATGGCTAGATCGACTCTACTAGTGATGCTGATCAAGAATATATATACTTCATACGTCTCCTTCACTGCGTTGCAAACTTCTGACTGAAATTATTATACCCTCTGCAAGGGTATAAAAACTAAAACAAATTTAACTTTTTCTTTTGTAATTCTTTTTAGAAATTTCTGTTGGCTAATTAATAATTTGACGGTTTTATAATTACGCTTTTGATTTTATTAAAATCGGACAACGATATCATTAGCACCCTTAACTGCTCATACGGTCAAAAAATGCAAATCGAACAAATGCAGAGTGTGGAATTCCTCACATAACACGTTGCTACACACATATTCCCCAAACACAAATCTCGCGTTGCTACCCCTTTCTCAGCCCACGCTCATACAGGAGACTTCATCCACTTCGCATGTTTTGCATCCGACTGCATCAGGTCGAGTAATTCTGACACTGCTATTGTGAGCGTTCAAACGAAAAGCGGCGAGTTTGTATTAGCTCGAGCGTTGCTTGACTCTGGTTCACAAAAAACTTTGTGACCGATAAGCTCGCTCAAAGGCTCAAAGTTACAAGAGAGGACGTGTCATGAACTTGCGAGGCATTGGTGGGACTAACGCCCAAGCTGCAATAAAATACACACGATTGTGAAGTCGCGAAAACAGTCAGTTGTCGTGCAATTTTTGGATCCTACAAAATATTTTGACTCCTTTGCTGTCTATTGGGGATGATAGACGCATTACTAATGCTATTTTAATACATCTGGTAATGAGCAAGGTCGATGCAGGAACTAAAAGAAAATGGGAAGAACAGTTAGATTATATTTCGCTTCCTTCACAGCCCTAACAGTTCAGTAAAAATTGATTTCGCTAAAGAACACCCTTAAGCATTAACTGCTTAAGAAAGAGTCACACGGTCAAAAAATGCAAATCGAACATATGTAGAGTGTGCAATTCCTCACATCACACTTTGCTACACATATATTCCCCCAAACGCAAAGCTCGCGTTGGAGGAGTCTCCATCCACGTCGCATGTTTTGCATGCAAATGCATCGGAACCGAGTTATTCTTGCAACATACACGCTGGTAGCATAGAATGACATATTGATGGTAGGTCCAACTATCCAAGAGGAGCTGTACTCGACTCTGCTTCGGTTTAGATTGCATAAGTTTGCCCTTGCGGCCGACGTCAAAAAGATGTATCGCCAAGTGATGGTGGACGAAGCTGATCGAAACTTCCAGCTCATAGTATGGAGACGAGATCCTTCTGAGTCCCTGAAAATCTTTAAGTTAAACACCGTTACATATGGAACTTCGCCAGCACCCTTTTTGGCGATTCGGTGTTTAATGCGGCTAGGAGAGATGGCGCAAGCAACTCATCCAAAAGCCACAAAGCTTATTCAGAATGATTTTTATGTTGACGATTTGTTGACTGGCGCCGGATGCGTTGAGGACCTGCAAAGCCTTCGAGACGAAGTTTCTCAGGTCGACAAAGGCAAAGATGTTATTGCAGGAACTGTGGCTTCGAAAATTAGATTGAGGCGAGTCGCTACCGATGCAGTTGCTCACGTCGTAGGAGACGTTTACAACACAGATCCACAAGTCCCGATTCAAATACATGGTTTCGCTGACGCTTCCATGCGAGCGTATGGAGCGTGCATCTACGTTCGGACTCAAACTGCTGAAGGTTTGAAAGTGTCTTCATTGACCGCCAAATCGAAAGTAGCTCCCCTCAAGACGAAAACTTTGCCTCGCCTTGAGCT
>NW_024545546.1:0-1402 GCF_018152505.1 Drosophila elegans | reverse complement strand
AAATACGCAAAATTCGGTGAAAAATAATTTTTAAAAAGATTTTTCTAATTTGCGCTTATAGGAGCTATCCGATTGTCACGATTTTTAACCCTAATCATAATATGCCTTAAAAAATGCGATTTGGAAAGATTCAGGTCAACAGCTTGTACACTGCGCGAAATTTGCTTAAAAATTTAATTTGAACGCAATTTCACTTTTGCTCATATGGAGGATTTATAAGATATAGACTTCCTATTGGCATGATATTTCTCCTTAATTATGATATATTAAACAAGAAAGAAAGCAAACTTCGGCAAGCCGAAGTTCATATACCTTGCAGCTATTCAAGAATTAAACATTTTGAAAACATTAAAATTATGATTTACTTCGTATATGTTTAAAAACATTGAAGCTATGATGATTAGCAATTCAATTGTTTGATAGTTATTTTATATATTTTTATTATTTCGATGGGAGCCATATGATATAGACTTCCGATTTTGATAAAATGTTAAACCATAATTCTGAAATATTTAACCATTGCTATATGTCGAAGAACTGAACAAAAAATTAAAAACAGAAAAGTTATAATTTTTTTTCATTTATTTTTTCCGATTGTTCTATAGAGAGTTATATGATATAGCGTCGTCCGACTTTTTGATGAAACTGGAACCGTAAATCGGAAATATTTAACCATTACTAAATGTCGAAGAACCAAACAAAAAAATAAAAACAGAAAAGTTAAAATTTTTTTTTTCATTTATTTTTCCGATTGTTCCTTATGGGAGTTATATTATATAGTCGTCCGACTTTTGATGAAATTTAAATCAAATGCGGAAATATGTAACTATTAATAATGTCGATATCCTTAAACAAAAAATTGAAAACAGCAAAGTTATAATTTTTTCATTTATTTTTCCGATTGTTCCTATGGAGCTATATCATATAGTCGTCCGATTTTGATGAAATTTAAACCGTAAATCGGAAATGTTTCAACCATTACTAAATGTCGAAGAACTAAACAAAAATTAAAAACAGCAAAGCTATAATTTTTTCTCATTTATTTTTCCGATTGTTCCTATGGGAGCTATATGTTATAGTCGTCCGATCCGGCTCGTTCCGACTTATATACTACCTGCAAGAGAAAGACAACTTTGGGAAAGTTTCATGCAGATAGCTTTAAAACTGAGAGACTAGTTTGCATATAAACGGACGGACGACGGACAGACGGACAGACGGACGACAGACGGACAGACGGACAGACGGACAGACGGACGGACAGACGGACAGACGGACATGGCTAGACTGACTCGCCTAGTGATGCTGATCAAGAATATATATATATTTTATAGGGTCGGGAGATGTCTCCTTCACTGCGTTGCAAACTTCTGACTGACTATAATACCCTGGCAGGTATAAAAAT
>NW_024545545.1:0-2544 GCF_018152505.1 Drosophila elegans | reverse complement strand
ATACTTAACCCTTTCGACCCTAACTTTTTCCCTGTCGAAAAAAATATTTTTTTTTTTGTATTCTGTTTGTATTGGGCCAAGCAGTCTTTGAGTAAAGTTTGAACTCCCCACCCCCACTAGTTTAAGTGCTACCGGATGTTGCTTCTGGGCAACGTTAAGCCATAGTGTATATTAAAGAATACATTTTTAGTTGATGGTTATTTTTGTTTATTTTCAATTTTTAAGTATGGTAAGACATAAAACAGTTTTTTATTGTTGAGCCAGTCATAGGGGCAATTTTTTACATTTAATACATTTTGACATTGGGGTTCCTGTCTTAGCCAGTCTGCAACGCCCTTTTTCAGTAAATACCACCCAATGTCGCATGCAACGTGAACGCATAGAATTTGTAGGATTTGGCTGAAACTTGTATTTTTTGGATTGATTGGAAGACACACTGCTAGTTGGAGAACCCAAAGATATTATTGAGTTTTCTCTTTTGCATATTTGATGGTCGACCCTTTTTTTTCATGAAGTAGAGTAAGTACATTGTGGCAAGCTCATGAGCAACTTCCATTTGAAATTTGATGAGCGGTATATACTTTTGATTTGGGTTTAGAAAGTTTTGAAAATTTTTTCTATAATAGCAGCTATGCATTTGTCATTGATGTTCCCAAGCACAATAAAAATTTTAATGTACCACTTTCTTGAACGGTGGTTTATTTTAAGTATAGCTCCATAAGCATGTCCGCTAAGTCTACTCCTCCCATACCCTTGTTATAAGAGCCTACGATAGCAGGCCTTAACAACATCAATGTAAACTTTTTCTTTAGGACTCCATCGTTTGCACATTCCAATTGGCTGATGGTCTTCATACGAAGAGAGTAGTTGAACCGACTTAGTTATCAAACCATTTGACGCATATCAGATTATTGTTTACTTCATATTTTGTATCAAATGATCCTCTTCCACGTTTTTTCAATTCTGCATCTGAAAGAAGTCTACAGCTGCTTATGCGGTTTTTGCGGATAGTCCCGGCTGTAAATATGCCATTTTCCTTCAATGCAACCAAGAGACCAACTGACGTAAACCAATTGCTAAAATACAGCTTGAAAGGTTTGCCTTTGGGAAGCCCTTTTGATAAGTATAATACCACATCTGAAGATATTCCCAATCTAAAGTTTGGGCAAGTGCCTTCGCCAACATACAGTGTGAAGTCATAACACCAATCCAGATGTTCCAGCGCGTAAACATTTTTAAACCCCATTTGTGAGGCTTAGCTGGGTTGTATTGCTTATAAGACGATTGGCCTATCAAAAAATTAAAATTGAATTAAAATAAAAATTAAATTAATAAAATTTAAATCTGAATACCTTTTGTACCCAATGATTTGCCCATCAACGCTTTGATGTTCTTCTTGGGGTAGTTTACGCAAAACTTTTTTGAGAAATGTCAAGTAAAGGGCGTATTTTGTACAGTTTATCATAGTTCAAATCACCTTTTTTTTAGTTGTTTGTATTATCGTTGAAATGTAAACATTGTTTGATTCTTTTTCAAACTTTCCTCGTGGCATTGCATCCGATATAGCAGAAAGCTTGTATTCTTTTGACCAAGCCATTTTAAATTGAGGTACTTTTATGACACCCAAGTATAATAAAATTCCGATATACCTTTTTATTTGATCTCCAGTACATTGCAGCTCTATGCCGTGCTCTTGCAACCCATACAAATTAGTTTGATTTGTAATTAAATCAATAACATTATTGTCAAAAAGCTGCAGAAATACTCTACAAGGGGTCTTCACTTCATCGATTTGGCGATTACTATCTTCTTCCCAAATACACCCTGGAGCTTGAAATGGCCTATTTCTCCACTTAAGTGTTTTGGGATCAACTTTTTCAAAGCAATTATCAGCCACAACACTATTTTCTTGAATGCTTTTTTTCATCAATCAAATTTTCAATATGCTCAAATTCTATTGATTCTCCCTTTCCAATATACTTTTAAATTATTCTCCAACATTCCAGAGATGTCTTCCATTTCATCACCACTTTCTTCGTCACTGGAGACATCCCAATCGAAGTTGACAATTCTCTCAATATCATCATTTGATAAACCTTTTTCTTTTGGTCTCATATTTTGGTGGTGCAATGGCCCAAGGTTGCTCACAAACAACTTTATTACTTTGAAAATTCCTCAGCTGTTTTTTAATAGGAAATCAATTAGATTGAACTACAACATGCATTAAAGAATTCATTTATTAACAAATTTCACTACATTCTTCAACTTTTTAATGCGTAATTAAAAGTAAATCACTTTCTTTTCAATATACCTCACAATACAACAATCACTTTGACGCGAGGCACGTCCAGCACATTCCAAATAATTTCGTCAAATGATGCGCAAACTAGAATTTTTTTTTTGCTTACATTCTAAGTATACATCAGCACCGTTATCTCGAAGAATAAGCAGACAAAAAACAAAAGCACCGACTACCGATAGCCGTTAAACTTTGAAATTGCTCTCACAGGCAACTTCTCGGTCGAATGGGTTAAGTATATTTAA
>NW_024545544.1:0-5559 GCF_018152505.1 Drosophila elegans | reverse complement strand
TGTGACTGCTTTGAGTGTCGTTCAAAGAATGATTTCAATTTTCTTAAGATTCATAAGAAGGTTTTGAAGTGGTGTTCATAATGCTTTGTGGCGAAACCCCTTGTTCAGCATATTGGACCGGAAACCCGCCAAGTTGTTTACGCTAGCTCGGTATGGTGGGAGTGACAACAGGATCTGCAAAGTAGGTGAAAACATTCTCTTCTTTGTGGATTCGAAAGGATTGTTGTAATTGAAATATATTAAATGCGACTAGTATATATATTATAAATAGGTTGATGTGGTACCTTCCTCCATGTTAGTGACTATAAACCATTATCCAAATTTCCAAGGTGTAAGTCCCTGGAGGTTAATAGGCTACAAAGTGTCAAGTTACGGATGTAGGGGAGATTTAGTCTCAATGGTGTTCATTTAAACGTGTAGGTGTGAGATCGGCATATATTGTATTGGTTTTGAGATAAAATCGGAATTTTAATTTTGAACATGAGTGTTTTATTTGTTGTGCTAGATTCTAATGATAAAATTCGTGTTCTAATTTAATTCAAATTTTTGCTCTGTAAGAAAATTTTGTTTATTTTAATTTCGTTGTCATTACGTGTATATTTTGAATTGTTTTTAATTTTGCAAATAAGAGGCTTTGAGTTATGTTTTTCAAATGGTTGTAAAGTATGTCGATATTATTCTGATATATAAAGTTATTGATGTTTGTTCAGTAGCTCTGTTCGTATTATAGTCGTATGTTCCATAACCTTTTGATAGTAGGGAAAAGTGTAGTTTGAAATTCGTTCAATTTGATTATTAGTCATATATCGCTATGAAACCAAATTATTTTTCAAATAGTTGGGTTCGGCCACTAAAAAGCTAGAAAATTGTTAGATTTGTGCTTGAATGTATATTCTTACTATATATTATAAAATCTTCAGGAAAGTAACTCGTCGTGGTCTAGGGCTAGTCGTAGTTCTTTCCTTTTTACTCAATACTTTTCTGTAAAATCTCTGTCAGGGTGGAGTTTAAACATTCAAACGTCGAGTTACAACTCGATTGTATGTAGAATATATGTAACATGTAATTCTATGTTGCACTGTGACAAATAGTCTATAAAGACAGCACTAGAGAACTTGGCTCTCTGATCAAAAAAAAACTATATTTATTTGGTATCCGGAATTGACTGAAGAAAATTTGAAAGTTTTGGTGGCGAGTACAGAGTCCAATTGTCCATCGGTTATAAGCGTCTATAATTGTCAAATTGTAGCTATTATCAATTGTATTTGAAGTATGACCAATTATGTCCGTTCGGGGTTTTGGGAAAATGAAAGGGGTGCTTCTGTTGGTAAGACAAATTTGGCAACCCCTGGTTACTTGAGAAATTGGGGTACAAAGATTTCCTATTTCAAACGCTGACACATTTCCTCTACTCACCTGTGATGAGTCCTTATTATATTGTCAATTTGGTCATTATGCAGTCGAGCAGAGCGGTCGTGTGCTTTATTCGCTCCGCCAAAATTAGCAAAAAGGCCAGTCAAAATAAAAAATAATCACAAATAATTAGTAACGCAAAAAGACTCAATCTCTCATTAGCACTTTTGCTTTGTTATGTCTTATATATATATTAAAATTGACCAAAAAGTCAACGTGGAAAAATCAATTGGAAGTGCCAACATGCAATAAAATACAAGCGGCACCCGTGCGCCTCGTCATTCCCGAAAAACAATCGTAAAGTGCACCAAATTGGATGCGCCGAACCCAGAAGTCTCAGAAGCTGAACGTAGGCTTCCAACCGATCGACGAAACGCATATTTCTCTTTCTACTCTCCGAAAAGCACCGAAGAGTACGACAAATGGGTATCTCCGGCACCCTTAGCTTGCAAACATTCCTTGGCACTCTTAGTCGCCAAATACTCTGCAAAATATCGCCAAAACAAGGCAAGTAAGCATAAATACGTCAGTTGGGTCATCATTAACCAGCACTGTTACACTGTTGCCCTCACAACAACAACTACAACAACAAGCTCGGCAAGAGCGTCGGTTTCAGATTGTAGCCGACCTACAAATGCTTGGTACCGTCATTATAAATCGAAAATGCATCAAACCACCCTATGCTACAAACTGGTATGGATAGGTAAATGTAAAGCGTAAGCTTAGCCCGCAAATTGGCCAAGATCAAAAACCCTCTTTACGAAAATAAGTTCTCACTGCTGGACAAAGACGACGATGATGAAGTAGAGTCCAAACAAGTCCCCAAGGCCAAACCGCTTCTCATTTACTTACGTGAAACAATAAGCAATGAGCTGGTAAACAAAAAAATACTTTTACGTAATGTCACTGACCAAAAGCAACCTTAAAGAAACAAAACTCGCAATTCTAAATTACTACTAATCAAAGCGTTACAAGACAAAACTAAAAGCTTTTATACGTACCAGCTAAAAAGCAGTAAAGGGCTGCAAGTGGTAATAAAAGGAATTGAACTTAACGTTTCTATTGTCGGTAAAAGCCATAAACATAATTAACAGCAATAAAGTTCCGCAGCCTAAGTTAAGTATTGACCTTAGTCAAGAAACGAAGCAAATCAAGAAAAACTCCGTTCACCCAACATCCGTAGTGTCATTCGCTAACGCTCTTCGGTATCCAGGTACGGTTCCAATCCCCATCTGCACACGAAAAACTAGTAGCTGCCATCCGCAAGTTTTCTAAAAATACTGATGCAAGAAGAAAGGCAGGCCCAAGAAACCTTTACTCAAAAATGCTCACCTACGAACACAAGATTTCCGCTCTGGAAAGCTCACCCTAATATAAGCCCACTAATTCCAGCCGAAACACCGTTGCGAGACCAAGTTGGCTCTTGTGCTAACAACAATCCAGAAAATGCAAACGTTTTCACAAAGCATTTTTACGTTTTTAAACTAAATGGAGCTGCAGGCACGTTCAAAAACCTGCACTGAGCCAAGGCGAACACACCACATATCTCTAAGGTCATCATAGATTACATCGGAAAACTTTTTAATGCCATAACGAAATCCGCAACCGTGGTAAAAATTTATGATTCCAAAGCCAGGAAAAGATAAAAGATAAAACTCTTCCTCGTCATACAGACCGATAAGTCTCCTTTCATGCCTGTCCAAGCTCTTGGAAAACTTGGATTTAGAGATAAGCATCGTACCATTGAACAAGTCAATAGAATCACCTCGGAAATTCGAACTGCCTTTGAAAACACAGGAAGGACGTCTCTCAGGCTTCTGACGAGTAGGGCTGGAAGGTCTTATCTATAAAATTAAACTCCTACTTCCTCAAAATGTTCACAAGGTGCTTTTAAACCGAGTCTTCTTGGTGGTACGACACAAAAGTTGCTTAACTAAAGAGGTTGAAATCGCAGAAGTCGTACCACAAGGATGCGTCCTACGACCCAGTCTTTACCTCATACATACGGCGGATATACCCACGACCCAGCGACTGATGACATCCCCGTTCGCCGATCATACAGCTATCTCAAGTCGCTCAAAACTTCCACTTAAGGCATCATCATTACTGGCTTCACAAACCAGCTAGCACGCGCTCTCTGCAAAACTAGAACACAAAAATGACTCATCAACCAAATAGCCCTATTAATGGGTACTAACTAAATTTATAGATTTAAGCTCTATTAAAAAAAGATTCGTCAGGGTCACTGAGATTGTGTAGAAAAGTCAAACATCTTAAAAAATTAAGAGTCTGCGAAATACTTCGAGAAGGCGTCTTGTATTACTTGAAAAATTTCCTCCGTCAAATAAGCGATTAAGGTCTTCTTTGGATCTAAAATTGTTTTTAAAATATCAGTGATATTTTCCAAGGTTTTTACCTGATTCTGTGATATACCTCCGTGTCTTATTTTTAGTAAAAGATTCACGTAGTAAGCAAATTTTGTGTCACAACCTTTTCATGGTAAGCCGGGTTTCTAATAGAATACAAAGCGTACATTCAGCTTCATTTTCGGGCAATAGATGCTCTTAGTTAGACATCTTTAAATCAAACTTACACTTCAAAGTGGGTAAACGTTTAATGGAGTGCTCCGAATCAAAAAATTAAAATAATGCATTTTGAATATAACGGTATTTACTTAAATTTGTTTACCTCGTGCAATCAGTTTGATTGAATACAATTTTATACCCTTGCAGAGGGTTTTATAATTTCAGTCAGAACTGCAACGCAGTGAAGGAGACATTTCCGACCCTATAAAGTATATATATTCTTGATCAGCATCACTTGCAGAGTCGATCTAGCCATGTCCGTCTCTCAGTTTTAAAGCTATCTGCATGAAACTTTCCCAAATGTTGTCTTTCTATTGCAGGTAGTATATAAGTCGGAACGAGCCGGATCGGACCACTATAGCATATAGCTCCCATAGTAACAATCGAAAAAAAATACAAAAATATTAGAACTTTCCTGTTTTTTAATTTTATTTTAATTCTTGACATATAGTAAATATTTCAGAATTACGGTTTAAATTTCATCGAAATCGGACGACTATATCCTATTAGCTTCCATAGGAAAAATCGGAAAAAAAAATACAAAAAAAAATTATAACTTTGGTGTGTTTACATTTTTTTTTTTAGTTCTTCGCATATAGTAATAGTAAAATAATTCAGAATTATGGTTTAATTTATAGCTCCCATAGAAATAGTTAAAATATATAAAAATTTGTTTTTAAATGTAACTTCTATTTTGTAATTTTGTTTTTTAATTCTTTTAGACTTGATAGTTTAGAATTTCGCTTTTAATGTTATTAAAACGTTGCTGCCTACAGAAACTATCGAATATTTAAGCTGCCAAATCATCGTAGCTTCAATGTTTTTTAAGCATATACCGCGGGTAAATCATAATTTTAATGTTTTCAAGAATATTTAGTTTTTCCAATAGCTGCAGGGTATATGAACTTCGGCTTGCCGAAGTTTGTTTCCTTTTGTTTTTATGTTTATGGGTTTTTTTGGGCCTTCTAGTTGTATATTATCCTTTAAAATAATATACCATTAATTCCATTACCTGAAGGACATCAGCGTGCCAAAATTTTATCAGCCCGAGGCAGCAAAACTCTGGCAAACCAAACGCCTTGTTAATAGGGGATAGGTGACAGTCACCTAATTTTGTTTGAAAATAAAGGAATCAAAAGAAGCGAAATTTATTTATCTAGTTGGTTTGGCGACCTCTCAAAAGTATATTAATTGTTAGCCGGCTCGAGGTCAGGATGTTAAAAAAAAAAACAGAAAATTATTTTAATTTTGGTTATTTGTCAATATATTTCGGATGCTCTTCGGCAACCGTCTTCAGGACAACTATAAAATAATTACAACGATTTTAATATTTTTAACAAAAAGAAAACCATTTACATTTGACATACATTTAATTTACACGTCTGCGTCCGGTGACGTGGAGTTGTTAACTAATTATTCTTTCCCTAGTAAGTGTCTATATAAATGAGCGCAATTGTCAGTGTCCGTTTTGTAGTTCATCCGTATGTCTGTATGTGTTTTTATGATATGCTTAGCATTTTTATGGTGAATTGTTGGCATAGTGTTGTTATTTGTTGTTTTT
>NW_024545543.1:0-1319 GCF_018152505.1 Drosophila elegans | reverse complement strand
ACCATTGTACATTTTTGGGAGAGGTTTGTCCATGATGATACAGGAGTGTGGTGGTCCTGAAGTCAGAAGTCGGTTTATCTCAGTTTTGTCCGCTTGCTGTTGTTATGTTAACAAGGTTTGGATGAAAATTTGTATTGATTTTTTTTAAACCAAGCATATAGTGTCTGTTGTATAGGTCTGATTGTTTTGATTTTATATTATTTTTTTCTTGATAATGAAAATGTCGTTAGCGTTGTTATTTTGTGTGTATATGTGTTTCTTTTGCTGTTTTATATGCGTCAGTTGCCTTTTATGCCGATGTGGATAGGAATCTATAGAAGTTTTGTGTTTTGGAATGGTTACTACTAGTAGCAGATAGTTGTTAAAGTTAGTTTGGGATTTAAGGCAGATAGTAGTTGACATGCAACTTACGTGTTTCCTGGGGTTTGCAGAGGGGGAAGTGACCTGGAAGAGGCTGAGTGTTGATTTTCTTAAATGAAAACAGTGCACATAAAATTAACGTCATATAAAATAGGGCACTGTTTGAAGAAAATGAAAACATAAAAATTATAAAAATGGAAAATTGATTGTCATATAACGGTAGGCGTAGGAGATCCTGACTGCAATTTTCATCTGAAAATCATAAAAATCAAACGTTATTCCACCTCGAGAGAGTTTTTTATAGTCGGTATTCTACGATTTTTGAAACAATTTTTAACATTATCCAGGGATAAATTAGGCTTGAAAATTATTTTGGTTTTTATTTAATTTTCATGTCCGAAGAGTACCGACAGTAGTTTTTTATGCTTTTAAAAAAGATAGATGAAAAATTGGTTTGAGAAAACGCCGATTAAAGTTTGGTTTGGTGAGCTCGGCCGATATAGCGTCAACAACTGTCACTCGCCATATCATCCATAATTTTTAAGATTGGCCTTTTAAATTTTGCCAGAATTTACTTATCGATTAAGACTATAAAAAAATCGGTTACCTTTTCAATTGACTTCTACTTGACATTGGAATGGGTATTAATTCACTGAGAGAACTGAGGAATAGTAAAGTTTTAATCGGTGATCTTTTATCTGTAACGCTGCCAAGTTTGAGTGCGTACAGCAATTTATGACAAGGAAGGTTGCTCTTTTAAGGAAGGTAGGTTTGAAGGTAGTTGGTGCGGTGCTGAATTTTTGTAATTGAGTATTAAATGTAGCTTTAATTATTAATTACATTTCCGGTATATTTTATTAAAATTTTTTGATCATACTTTAAGGCGGCTATGTTAATGGGGAATCGGTTTTACCTGAGGGAGAATTTCGTTAGTTTACTAAAAATTTGTTGCTCGAGCG
>NW_024545542.1:0-1372 GCF_018152505.1 Drosophila elegans | reverse complement strand
GATCCAGGCGACGTGGTTGTGTAATTGAAATAGACAATGCGTGACTAGTATATGTATTATAAATAGCTTGATGTGGTACCTTCCTCCATGTTAGTGACTGCTAAACCAATATCCAAATTTCTAAGGTAAGTCCCTGGAGGTTAATAGGTTGCCAAAGTGTCAAGTTATGGATGTATGGGAGATTTATCTCAATGGTGTTCATTTACGCCTGGCAAAGGTGTGAGACGGTATATATTGTATTATTTTGTGATAAAACGTGAGAATTTAATTTTGAACATAGAGTGTTTTATTTTTGTGCTAGATTCTAGTGATAAAAATTGTGTTCTGAATTGACTAATTTTTGCTCTGTTAGAAAATTTTGTATATTTAATTTTCGTCATTTATGTGGTATATTTTGGAATTGCTTTTATTTTTGCAAATAAGAGTATTTAGAGTTATGTTTATTATTGCTATGTATGTCGATATTATTCTGATATATAAAGTTATTGATGTTTGTCCTCGTTTCGTTCAATAGTAGCTCTGTTCGTATTATGTCGTATGTTCCATAACCTTTTGATAGTAGGGAAAGTGTAGTTTGAAATTCGTTCAATTTGATTAGATAGTCATATTCGCTATGAAACCATATTATTTTTTTTTCAAATAGTTGGGTTCGGCCACTAAAAAGTTAGAAAATTGTTAGATTTGTGCTTGAATGTATATTCTTACTATATATTATAAAATCTTCAGAAAGTGACTCGTATTGTCTAGGGCTAGTCGTAGTTCTTTCCTTTTACCAATACTTTTCTGTAAATCTCTGTCAGGGTGGAGTTTTAAACATTCAAACGTCGAGTTACAACTCGATTGTAGAAAATATGTAACATGTAATTTTATGTTGCACTGTGACAAATAGTCTATAAAGACAGCACTAGAGAACTTGGCTCTCTGATCAAAAACTATATTTATTTGGTATCCGAATTGACTGAAGAAAATTTGAATTCTTGGTGGCGAGTACAGAGTTCCAATTGTCCATCGGTTATAAGTGTCTATAATTGTCAAATTGTAGCTATTATCAATTGTATTTGAAGTAAGATCAATTATGTCCGTTCAGTTTTGGGAAAAATGAAAGGGTGCTTCTGTTGGTAAGACAAATTTGGCAACCCCTGGTTACTTGAGAAATAAGGGCTTTCAATTGGGGTTCAAAGATTTCCTATTTCAAACGCTGACATTTCCTCTACTCACCTGTGATGAGTCCTTATTGTCAATTTGGTCATTATGCAGTCGAGCAGAGCGGTCGTGTGCTTTATTCGCCCGCCAAAATTAGCAAAAGGCCAGTCAAAAAAAAAAATAATCACAAATAATTAGTAACGCAAAAAGACTCACTTTCATTAGCTCT
>NW_024545541.1:0-1523 GCF_018152505.1 Drosophila elegans | reverse complement strand
TGCGAGACACAAACAAATACAGCTCAACAAATAATGGGCAACCTGCCTAGATACAGAGTTACGATGTCCGTACCCATTTTTAATACTGGAACGAATTACGCAAGGTCCTTATTTCGTTAAATGTTCCAAGAATCGTGGACTAAGACGTATAAGGGATACATTACTGGCGTATTTGTTTGTATGGCCACCAAAGCCATACATCTAGGAATGTTAAGTGATTTAACCTCAGGAAGCATTTTTCTAGCAGCACTAAAGAAGATTTATTGCTAGAAGAGGTAAGTAATGCTATTATTTATTCGGATAACGGAACTAATTTCGTGGGAGCCTCAAGAAAATTAGATCAAGATTTGGTTAAAGCAATCAAAGGAAAATACAATGATTGCCGCGCAGCTCGAAAAGATAGAATTGATTGGCATTTTATCCTCGTGGAAAGACCTTACTTCCCAGGTATTTGGGAAGCTGGAGTTAAATCCATGAAATACCATCTAGAAACAGGTAATCGGGGAAAATAGTCTGACATACGAAGAAATGTTAACACTTTTATGTCAGATAGAAGCATGCTTAAGTGAAAGACCATGGAGTATACACCCATGAAAATGAAATTGATCAAGATGAGAGTCCTAACACCCGGACATTTCTTGATTATTAGTCCCCCGCTAAAAATAGTTGAACCAATTGAAAATGAGAGAATTGGGAATTTAGACGAATTGAAGCGAATCCCGAAAAATTAAAATGATTTCTGGGTTAAGTAGAAAGGATGTTATTTACATACTCTGTAACAGAGGCACAAGTGGAAGAGGGACAGTCCCTGTATCGAAGAGGGATAAATTGTGTTAGTAAAAAGATGAGAGGAGTCATCCAGCCAGATGGCCAATAGGCAAAAAGAAAGGATCCACAAGGGCAAAGATGAAAAAGGTCAGAGTGTTAGAATTAAAAAATAAAAGATGGATTTGTAACTAGACCAATCACTAAAATTTGTCCTTTAGAAGGAATTAAGTCTGTGGACAAAAGTTGAATCTGACCCTGAAGAAACAAAACCTGAAAGACGAACAAGAGGTACATCGACAATATCAAAACTTTCTTTTATAATGGTTTTGTTTATATGTATATTGTGTCAGACTAACTTTTACACTTCAGCTAAAGTTGATCAGCCAAAATATTTTATTGAAAAATATAAGAAACTTCGGCTATATATCTAGATCAATGGGTGACGTAGAAGTTGTAGCCTCCCTCTTGGAAATTTAATTATATTTTATAATATGGACGTTTATTTCAAAATGATTAAAAGGTAAAGATTTAATCAGAAAATGAGTAATTTGCGAAGACTGTGCAGTTTTAAGGATCAGTGTGTTTTAGTTCTCAAAACTTACAGAAAGGCAGATCTCAGACTTAGAAGAAAATAATACATTTTTTATGGCTCAGGAAATCAAGAAATAAACGAGCTCCGTTTTGGTTATGGGATCGCTTTATCACATTTTGTTTGGGATAATGGATGAAGACGACAGGATACAAATGGAGGACAA
>NW_024545540.1:0-1776 GCF_018152505.1 Drosophila elegans | reverse complement strand
ATGAGCTCTGCACATGTCATGTAGAACTGTGTAATTCGATCCAAGAGCCATAATTTACGATCTGGGACCCGACAAGGGTTCAGTTTTCAAATGCATATGTATACTGTAACAGCAGGCCACTTGAGCTATCTAATACCGAGAGTTCTTGTGCGGGGGCAAAATAAATAACTCCCCGCCCAGACTAAAAGATTAGGTCTCTCCGTAGACCATAGCTAAGATTAGAATAAGATTTTCACATAAGTTTCGTGTCAAAAGAAGTTTTAAATAAAATGAAACAGTTTCAATACAGAACTCAAACAAAAGGTTTGTATTTATTTACTATCCTTAACACCGGGACATATGTAATTGACATATATTTTTGTTTATATTGTTTTAACGCTATTTTGTTTTGTGTTCCGATAATAATGTTTTTATTATCTGTTTTGGGAAATCATTGTCTGTCAACATTGATTTTATCTCCTGAAGTCGTCTCTTCGTGGTAATCCATTGATAAAATTTTGATCATTCTATGTATACGGCTTCTAGCTGTATATGTTATAATTTGTTTTGGGTGTTTTGGGTTAAAATTGATGATTCAGTCCGGACACCAATTGGTTTCTTGTACCATTTTAAGATTAATCGCCTTTTAATTATTACTGAGTCCAAATACGCTAATTAATATTTTTTCCAGTTCCATTGTAAATTTTTTATTATTGGCGAAAGAGTTGAGCATGGTCAGTGTAGTTTTAATGTCATCCACTTGAATGATTGCGAACAGGTCATCTACGTATTTTGTTAGTAATATTGGAGGTCGTCTTAGTTTTTCTAACGTATTGTCCAGGAGAGTTTCCATTCCAATATCTGCAGTGACAAGCGAAGCTGGCGATCCCAAAGGCATTCCTTTTAGTGTGTGTAAAAATTGTTTTCAAATACAAAAATCTCAGTTTTCTTGAATAGAAAATTTTTTATTATGTCCAAGATCTGTCGGAAAATAATGATATTACGTCAAATGAAGTTAATCTTTCATCGTCGCCAATACATGTGTTGTTGATGTTGGCGTCTATTTGGAGTCTATTGTTATGTTTTTTAATATGTCAATTATGTGTTTGCATAGTGTATGGGATGGTGATCCGATGGAGGGGCAGATTGGTCGTAGAGGGGTTCCTTCTTTGTGAATTTTGGGTAGTCCATATATTCGTGGTGGTAAAGCTGTGGTGGTGGTTGTCAACTTATTTCTTTCGATCCTTGGGAATAAGTTCCATTTTAATGGGTTTGTCCACTGGTTCGTTAATTTTGTGTTTGTAGTCTAGGAGTTGGGGTCTTTCCTAAATGACCTGTATGTGTTAATATGCTTTAATATGACCTTCATGTTTTGGTTGAAGTCATCTTTGTTCATAACTACAATCTTGTTAACTTTGTCTGAGGTCAATATTAAAATATCGTCATTTTCTTTAAAAAATCTCCTTGTTTGTCCCACTGTGTCTGGTATTGCACGATTAAATGCACTTTCTTTGTTTGATGTCTTCTGGTCTTGTGATAAGCAAAGAATTAGGTTCTACCTCCCTCATGTATTTCTCTTTTCAACATCCTGAGGCTCGAGCCAGCTAACAATTATTATGCTGGAAAGGTCTCCAAGAGCTAACAAGCAGCATAACGGAAGGCATGACGGCAACACTTCCAAAATGGGACCATGCTGGAAATTAAACATAACTACTACCCAAAGCCAAGACCAACAGTGCTAATTTCAGCTAGCGTGACCTAAGTGCAAATACAGTTATTTACAAACAATTTTTTCTT
>NW_024545539.1:0-1159 GCF_018152505.1 Drosophila elegans | reverse complement strand
AAATAAAAGTAATACAGCTAATGTCTCTTATGGTTGGAATTTTTTATTAGGAGAAGTCAACTATACATTATGGTAAAGGTAAGGTTTTCATCTCATTTAAGGCCTCAGAGCAAGTACAAAAGTTTTTTACACAGATTCTGTTTGGTCTATATGCACACCATATTCTGGACTCAACGTGGTGACCAATACTCCATTGGACTAAACCAATGAAACAACATGTTCAGACATACGGATCATCAAATTTTTATAAATCCAAGCCCTGGTTTATTCACCATGGACTAAATATGGTCAGAAAATGTACGTTTGGTCTAGAAATTCATTATAACTTACCTGGTACATAAAAGGACGAGATTTTTGTCAAGATAAAGGGAGATCTTTAATAAGAATGTAAAAAGAAGTGTGGTGCCCTTGATCAGCCTTTGGTTGGATCAGCTTACTGGACAGAGCTTTTAAAAAGGATAACTCAAACCATGGAAATAGACCTTGGGATACCTCTATAATTGCTAGTATTTGATTTATTTTCCTTTTATGAAGGGAAAGAGCAAATGATTCCTTCCAAATAGACAATACTTTCTAAGGATAGGGTAATCAATTTTTTAAGTGGTCTGCATATGGTCTTTGTCTCTATCACAGCTAGGAACACTGTCAGGACCCGGTAAGTAGACTGGCTTCACCATTTGCAGATCTAGAAGAAGAGAGCTTTCACTTAGACTCAAGAAAATAGTTTGAAAAAACTAAGCAAAAGATCGGCAATAGCCTGTTTCAGAGTTTGCTCCAGACGGTAAATAATAGCAATGCTGGGTAGCACAAAATTACAAACTGTTTGGGATCTTGGAAAATTTGATACTACAATTAAATATATAAAATTAAACGTTAAGCACGGTAAAATTAGCCTGATCACTATGTATCTAGAAAAGGTAATTTTTTTTTCCAAAAACTACAAATTTATTATAAAGTCTGGACTTCATTTTTCTAGGCGAAATAATTTATTTATTAAAAACCATGGAGGCTTATTGAGTTTGACGGATATTGTAACGGAACGCAACACAGAAAGAAGGATTTTAAGGCACTACAAAAGATATTAACATCCTCACCCATGTTAGTGCATAAAGAAAGTTTAGACAAATTAAAGCCTGATATACAGGTATTTAGTCGGTCA
>NW_024545538.1:0-1530 GCF_018152505.1 Drosophila elegans | reverse complement strand
AAAATCAATGAAAAACAAGAAAGAAAGCAAACTTCGGCAAAGCCGAGTTCATATACCCTTGCAGCTATCGCAAGAATTAAATATTTTTGAAAACATTAAAATTATGATTTACTTGCGTATATGTTTAAAACATTGAAGCTATGAAGATTTGCAGCTTAATTATTTGATTGTTCTTTTATATATTTTCATTATTTGTATGGGAGCTATATGATATAGTCGTCCGATTTTGATGAAATTTAAACCATAATTCTGAAATATTTAACCATTGCTATATGTCGAAGAACTAAAAAAAATTAAAAAACAAAAAAGTTATAATTTTTTCAATTATTTTTCCGATTGTTCCTATGGGAGCTATATGCTATAGTCGTCCGATTTTGATGAAATTTAAACCATAATTCTGAAATATTTAACCATTGCTATATGTCGAAGAACTAAACAAAAATTAAAAAGCAGCAAAGTTATAATTTTTTTCAATTATTTTTCCGATTGTTCCTATGGGAGCTATATGCTATAGTCGTCCGATTTTGATGAAATTTTAACCATAACTCTGAAATATTTAACCATTGCTTTATGTCGAAGAACAAAACAAAAATTAAAAAACAGCAAAGTTATAATTTTTTTTCAATATTTTCCGATTGTTCCTATGGGAGCTATATGCTATAGTCGACCTATTTTAATGAAATTTAAACCGTAAATCGGAAATATTTAACCATTATTATATGTCGAAGAACTAAACAAAAAATTAAAAACAGCAAAGTTATAATTTTTTTCATTTATTTTCCGATTGTTCCTATGGGAGCTATATGCTATAGTCGTCCGATCCGGCTCGTTTCCGACTTATATACTACCTGCAATAGAAAGACAACTTTGGGAAAAGTTTCATGCAGATAGCTTTAAAACTGAGAGACTAGTTTGCATATAAACGGACGGACAGACGGACAGACGGACGGACAGACGGACAGACGGAGGACGGACAGACGGACATGGCTAGATCGACTCTACTAGTGATGCTGATCAAGAATATATATACTTTATAGGGTCGGAAACGTCTCCTTCACTGCGTTGCAAACTTCTGACTGAAATTATAATACCCTCTGCAAGGGTATAAAAAATATAATATAACTTGCTTTCTTTTAAGTTTTACTTAAGTTCTTCGACATTTAGTGATGGTTAAATATAGAGTAAATCATAATTTTAATGTTTTCAAGAATATTTGATATTTGCAATAGCTGCAAGCTTCAGCTTGCCGAGTTTGCTTCCTTTCTTGTTTTTTTATAAATGTCTAGTACTATTTTATTTGTGTTGTTTTCCTCACCCGAACTTGAAAACTGCCCACTATGCTAACAACGTTCAACAAATATATATACCAAAAGTTTATGAATCCCTGGGGCTGTATACGTAAAAATTATGTTAAGGCAGCATGATAGGCATATGACAAGTCATTTTTAATGACATATATCAATTGTCTGCAGCTTTACTAGCTAAGAAAAGTTATAGCTGTGCAAAGCTCCTTATTGCGATTTCCGCTAA
>NW_024545537.1:0-3004 GCF_018152505.1 Drosophila elegans | reverse complement strand
GTCAAGTAATGACGTCAGTTTTTTTTAGTAGGTCCAGTCCAATTATTCCATCAAACGTTGTTAGGTTTGGTAGCAAGAAAAATGTTGTATTTGTGGCTTAAAAAGGTGCATTATACATTTTTTTGTTTAATATGTTGTGACCATGGATTGATTTTATAGGAGAATGGTTTATTTACGAAAATAACGTTTTCTAATTCTTTCATAGCTTTGACACCTTTGGTGTTTTTCCTCCGTGCTACGTGCAAAACTACTTGCGAATGGGCTAATGGAAAGCGGAAGGAAGATCAAGGTTGGTTTGCCGAAAAAGAACGTCGCTGAGCGATTTTCTTGTGCCTGAAATAAATACTAGCAGCGCATCTGCTCTGTATTTTTCTTTTAGAGAGGTAGCTTTCCTCCAAGATACATATTTCTCATTCTTTCCTTAGTAAAAGTCCAGTATATATAGACTAATAATATCTTAACGTTACCTTGCTTTCAGGGATTTCGGGCATCCCTATATGTTTTAGTTCTGGATTGCCGATATTTACACCACCTAATCGCTTCTGAACATCTTGTAATTCTTTTGCCCAAAGCTCTTTTTCCTGCGCGGCGAGTGCGCTCGCAACTGCGCCTTCTATAATGGATTTTAATTGTTCATTGGTCAACGCCATGTTTGAACTATTTTGTTGAAAACTTTCCGCGGTGTGTAGTTTTTGAATTCTATATCTCTATCGCTCATATGATTTTAACACAAAGAACAAAGAATTTTGTTCCTTTTCAATTTATTTTTTCTAAAAAAAATTTCCGAACTTGTGCCTTTTTTTTTGACTGAGACTTTTGAAAATCACTTTTAATATTTTTAAAATATTTGGCAATTTGAAAATAGTGGGAATATCGTAACGAACACTCTACTTAGATGGATTTTGTTTAATTATACAACTAAATGTTGTTGCCGCTGTCGGTGTCTTCCTTCTCTTTTAATTTAGTTTCGCCCTTGTCGTCGTTCCTGGTTTATTTTTATTTAATGGATTTGTTATGGTTGCCTGGTTTTGTTGAGTTAAAGCGTCGCTTGTTGTTTTTTTTCTGAAAACAACTAGAACGCGTTTTTAATTTTTTTTATTCAATGTTTTTATTTAACACGGGTCGAGGGTCTTACAACTCGTTGGGTGCCAATTCATTATATGTCCTGTTTAAGGATTTATTGTAATTCATTTTAATTTCCAAAATGAAACTAACTGCCTTAACCTTGCATTATTTTAATTCAATTATGCATGATCAGCTTGGGAACTTTGCTGGAAACCGTTTTAACTTATACACCCAATTAGCAGTTAATCAGCATTTCTTTGGTATCCAATTCCTACAAATAAGTATTGCACTACTTGATGAATTTTTACATACAAACATTGAACTTACCTTTCTCTACAGCTCTCTTCTTTCCGAAAATCCTCAACAGTGCATGGCAATTTGATCGATTTGGGTTTAAATTATTTAATTAATTAAATAATATTTGAAACCACTTGAAACCAAAAACTTGTATAATATTGCGCTCCGTTTGGAGTACCCAATATCAAGTGCACATTGATCGTTTTGAGTCGGTACAAAAAAAAATTTGCTTCTTTTTGCCCGTTGTGGTTTGAATTGAGTTCAGCAATAGTAAGGTTGTATTCTTACTCTAGTAGATTACTATTGCTTAATTTACCTACTCTTGTAAATCGTAGAATCATGCTTGGACCTATTTTTGTGCACAATCATGTGGAAGGTAGATATTGACTCCATAGAATTGGTAGGCCGCTTAACTTTTAATGTGCCTTTGGACCAACCCGCAACTACCATATTCTTAACTTGCCAACATGTACCTTATATTTGGCCTGCATGAGCCTTTTCGTGTTCTTTGTAACAATTATAAAAATCTATATAATCAAATTTGCATTTCAACCACTATCCCTGCACCGTACTTAGATTTAGTTTTTATACCCTTGCAGAGGGTATAATAAATTCAGTCTGAAGTTTGCAACGCAGTGAAGGGAGACATCTCCGACCCTATAAAGTATATCTACTCTTGATCGGGCATCACTAGGCGAGTCGATCCAGGCCCATGTCCGTCTGTCCGCCAAATCTAAGAGGCGCTAAATCGAGTCCGACTAGTTTCGAGAATTCATATCTTTCCCGCGGCGCTGAGCATGTAACGCTCCCTATAGAATACAAGTGTAAGTGATTAATTAATAATGCCTAAAGTTTTCACTTTAAAAAACTTCCTCACTCGTTGCAGTCGTATTCAAGAGCAAAGGGAAGTGGGGAGAACGAAAAACGAAACCGATATTTCTGCCTGACGCGTGCCAGGGTATGTGCGACCATAACAATGCCTTGTAGTTAAAATCTCATATGGCAGATAATCAAATATTAACATTTTGGCGTTGCCTATAGCAACTTTACAATAACTTCCAAAATGTATTACATTGAATCAATAAAAATCTTTTATTTGTCATCTTAAAAATTAATAAGTATACTAGATATTCTAAAAAGGGTATTTAAAAGTCTAAACAGTTCCTTTTCTTCTTGGCCGTCCAATCCTCTCCCTATTTCAGCCGCTGCTTCTAATTACTTCGAAATAAACAACTACAAAAAAAGTTCGAACTTCGGCAGAATTTTGTCAGCCTGCTTTGTTTTAAACTTCGCTAGATTGACCCATGTGATTTTGTTTTTGTTTTCGAACTTGCCATTAGAATAGCGAGGAAGGGAAATTTCAGAACTACAGGGAGCGCGTTTGTTTTTACATACATTCAATCAAATAAAGTCGGTTCTATTGTATTTAAATCGGGTACTTATGCTTCGATGTTATTTATCAAATATTATTCGCTGAACCTTCCATTTCTTGATGTTCTAAATATGTCTCTACTATTGCAAATTAGGCGTGGAAAACACAAAATGAAACGAATAAACAAGTGGTGCCGGATTCAAAAAATCCGTGCAAAAAAAGCATACACCAAAAATTTGTCGAAAGAATTTATGTTAAATTACGTGAAAA
>NW_024545536.1:0-970 GCF_018152505.1 Drosophila elegans | reverse complement strand
CATTTACAATGCTATTTTCAAATTCACTTATCTCTATATTTTCAGGTGGATTTACATTTTCAATTTCAGTTTGACTAACACTAGGATTACCATTAACATTTTTTGTTAAGCTTACATTACTCTCGCTTTCTTCCAATGATGGTCTAGACATTTATATTCCATTATTATTATCATTTACAGGAAAATTTTCATAATCACAGTCTTTATTGTTACTTATTAATTTTTGACTCTTACTCATTAGTTTTCTGTTTCTTCTAAAAAAGTTATTATGATCATCTTTTATTATGTATGAACGTTCATTTACTCTACTTTTTATCACTCCATGTGCCCGCGCATTGGCGGTTTTTTTAAATTGGACTCTAACCTCTGTTAAATGGACACAAACTTTTTGAATGCATGTTGTAATAGTATTTTTGTGTGAATGTCTTGTCTAGAATGTTCTTGGTTATAGCTTGCTCATTAATTGTATTACGATACAGTTCAGATTTTTTAATCGGTATTTTAGTTTTACACATTCTACCAAAGAACAACTGGCATGGGGAGCAACTTAAACCTGCTATTGACGTAGCATTATTTGTAATTTATGTTAATAATTTCTAGCTTCAGAGCAGCGTTTTAAACTATTTTTTGCAATTGCCATCAACAACTGGCTTTGAACTATTGTATACTGCTAAAACTGGTTCACTTGATATTGTGTTAAGCAAGTCATCAAGCTCGTTTTGATGCTCTTTATTTCACTCAAAGGGGGTATCTGTTCTATATAGAAAGGTTTCTAAGCTTTGCTGTTCTTGAAGACAAATCTGGAATAAATTTAGCTTAATATTTAAACAGACCAAGAATTCTTAAAACACCTTTTTGTCATCAGGGGTTTTTATGTTGCGAATTGCATCTAGATGTTTTTGTTGCGGCTTGATTTGACCTTCCGAAAGTATATGACCCATAAACTCAACTTCATGTTTTTTATACTGAA
>NW_024545535.1:0-3251 GCF_018152505.1 Drosophila elegans | reverse complement strand
ACAGATATTATACTTGAAATAAACAAGAAGAGTTAAACTTCAAGTTATGTCGAGTCTCATATACCTTTTGCAGATATTGCAAGAATTAAACATTTTTGAAAACATTAAAATATAATTTACTTGCAGTATAAGTTTAAAAACATTGAAGCTATGATGATTTGCAGCTCACTATTTGATAGTTATTTTTATATATTTTTCCGATTGTTCCTATGGGAGCTATATGATATAGTCGTCCGGTTTTGATGAAAATTAAACCGTAAATCGAAAATATTTAACCATTACTAAATGTCGAAGGACTAAAAAAAAAATTAAAAACAGAAAAGTTATACTTTTTTTTCATTTATTTTTCCGATTGTTCCTATGGGAGCTATATGCTATAGTCGTCCGATTTTATGAAATTTAAACCGTAAATCGGAAATATTTAACCATTACTAAACGTCGAAGAGAACTAAACAAAAAATTATAAAACAGCAAAGTTATAATTTTTTTTCATTTATTTTTCGATTGTTCCTATGGGAGCTATATGCCAGTCGTCCGATTTTGCAAATTTAAAACCATAATTGTGAAATAATTATATTGGCATATATCGAAGAACTAACAAAATTAAAAACAGCAAAGTTATAATTTTTTTCTTTATTTTTCCGATTGTTCCTATGGGAGCTATTCTAGTGCGATTTTGATGAAATTTAAACCGTAATTCGGAAATATTTAACCATTGATTTATGTCGAAGAACTAAACAAAAAATTAAAAAACAGAAAAGCTATAATGTTTTTTTCTATTTATTTTTCCGATTGTTCCTATGGGAGCTATATGCTATAGTCGTCCGATTTTGATGAAATTTATACCATAATTCGGAAATATTTAACCATTACTATATGCCGAAGAACTAAACAAAAATTAAAAACAGCAAAGTTATAATTTTTTTTTCATTTATTTTTCCGATTGTTCCTATGGGAGCTAGATGTTATAGTCGTCCGATCCGGCTCTCGTTCCGACTTATATACTACCTGCAATAGAAAGACAACTTTTGGGAAAGTTTCATGCAGATAGCTTTAAAAATGAGAGATTAGTTTGCATAGAAACGGACGGACAGACGGACAGACAGGCGGACAGAACGGACATGGCTAGATCGACTCTGCTAGTGATGCTGATCAAGAATATATATTCTTTGTGAGGTCGGAGATGACTCCTTCACTGCGTTGCAAACTTTGACTAATATCAATACCCTCTGCAAGGGTATGAACACTACATATAGGTATAAAAATTATAACTTTGCTTTCCCTTAAGTTTTTGTTAAGTTCTTCGACATTTAGTAATGGTTTAATATAAGTGAATCATCATTTTAATGTTTTCAAGAATATTTAATATTTGTAATAGCTGCAAGCTTCAGCTTGCCGAAGTTTGCTTCCTTTCTTGTTTTTTTATAAATGTCTATATTATTTTATTTGTGTTTTCCCCGCGAACTTGACAACTCGCCCACTATGCTAACAACGTTCAACAATATATATACCAAAAGTTTATGAATCTCTAGGGCTGTATACGTAAAAATTATGTTAAGGCAGCATGATTAGCATTTGACAGTTCCTTTTTAATGACATATATCACTTGTCTGCAGCTTTACTAGCTTAGAGTAGTTATAGCCGTGCAAAGCTCCGCTATTTTATTTTTAGCGATTTCCCGCTAAATAAGATGGTTTTTAAAAAAGTAAAACAAACTTTTTTCATCAACTTTTGTAAAATTAACATCTGCACACTTCAAAAATTTAATTTCCTTCGACTGCTATTAGTTAACTTTTTTTCTATTAGGTCAAGTACGACGTCAGTTTTTTTTTTATTTTTTATTCCATCGAACGTTGTTAGGTTTGGTAGCAAGAAAAATGTTGTATTTGTATTAAAAAGGTGCATTATACATTTTTTGTTTAATATGTTGCGACCATGGATTGATATTTTTAGAGAATGGTTTATTTACGAAAATAACGTTTTATAATTCTTTTCATAGGTTTGACACCTTTGGTGTTTTTTCCTCCGTGCTACGTACAAACTACTTGGTGAATGGGCTAATGTTAAAGCGGAAGGAAGATCGGTTGGTTTTGCCGAAAGAACGCCGCTGAGCGATTTTCTTGTGCCCGAAATAAATAATTTCAGCGCATCTGCTCTGTATTTTTCGTTCAGAGAGGTAGCTTTCTCCAAGATACGTATGTCTCATTCTTTCCCTTAAAGTCCGGCAGGGACTTCATAATATCTAACGTTA
Source organism: Drosophila elegans (assembly GCF_018152505.1). NCBI lineage: Eukaryota > Metazoa > Arthropoda > Insecta > Diptera > Drosophilidae > Drosophila > Drosophila elegans. The sequence goes on along the minus strand of NW_024545535.1, from coordinate 1,000 downwards.
CCTATTATGATTTCGGCATCCCTATATGTTTCTAGTTCTGATTGCCGATATTTACACCACCTAATCGCTTCTGAACATCTTGTAATTTTTGCCCAAAGCTCTTTTCCTGCGCGGCGAGTGCGCTCGCAACTGCGCCTTCTATAATGGATTTTAATTGTTCATTGGTCAACGCCATGTTTGAACTATTTTGTTGAAAACTTTCCGCGGTGTTTAGTTTTGAATTCTTCTATATCTCTAACGCTCATATGATTTTAACACAAAGAACAAAAGAATTTTGTTCCTTTTGTATTTATTTTTTGTTAAAAATTTCGAACTTGTGCCATTTTTTTGACTGAGACTCTTGAAAAATCACTTTATAAATATTTTGAAAATATTTTGCAATTTGAAAATAATGGGAATATCAACGAACACTCTACTTACATGGTTTTTATTTAATTATACAACTAAATGTTGTTGCCGCTGTCGGTGTCATCCTTCTTTAATTTAGTTTCTGCCCTTTTCGTCGTTCCTGGTTTATTTTTATTTGCTTGATTTGTTGTTGTTGCCTGGTTTTGTTGAGTTAAGGTTGCTTTGTTGTTTTTTTCTAAAACGAATCGAACGTTGCGACTTTTTTATTCAATGTTTTTATTCAACCGTCGAATTGAGGGTCTTACGATCGAGTTTTTTGTAACAGGTCGAGGGTCTTACAATGAGTTGTTTTTTTTTTATTTAACACGGGTCGAGGGTCTTACGACGCATTGTTTTTTTTATTTAACACGGGTCGAGGGTTTTACAACGCGTTGGGTGCCAATTAATTATATGTCCTGTTTAAGGATTTATTGTAATTCATTTCATTTCCAAAATGAAACTAACTGCCTTAACCTTGCATTATTTTATTCAATTATGCATGATCAGCTTGGGAACTTTGCTGGGAAACCGTTTTAACTTATACACCCAATTAGCAGTTAATCAGCATATCTTTGGTATCCACTTCGGACAAATAAGTATTGCACTACTTGAT
>NW_024545534.1:0-5605 GCF_018152505.1 Drosophila elegans | reverse complement strand
AAGAGCAAGGGAATGGGAGAACGAAAAACGAAACCGATATTTCTCCCTGACGCGTGCCAGGATAATATGCGACCATAACAATGCCTTGTAGTTAAAATCTCATATGGCAGATAATCAAATATTAACATTTTGGCGTTGCCTATAGCAACTTACAATAACTTCCAAAATATTATTACATTGAATCAATAAAAATCATTTATATATCATCTTAAAAATTAATAAATATACTAGCGCTTCTAAAAAGGGTATTTAAAAGTATAAACAGTTCCTTTTTCTTCTTGTGCCGTCCAATCCTCTCTCCTATTTTAGGCGCTGCTTCTAATTACTTCGAAATAAACAACTACAAAAGTTCGAACTTCGGCAGAATTTTGTCAAGCCTGCTGTTGTTTAAACTTCGCTAGATGAAGCCCATGTGATTTGTTTTTGTTTTCGAACTTGCCGGCCAGGAAATGGCAGGGAGAGGAATTTCAGAACTGGAGACGCGTTTGTTTATATTCAATCAAGGCAGTGTTTTCTATTGCAACATTTAATCAAGGTACTTATGCTTCGATGTTATTTATCAAATAATATTCACTGAACCTTCCACTTCTTGATGTTCTAAAAATATATCTCTACTATTGCAAATTAGGCGTGGAAAACACAAAAAATGAAACGAATAAAACCAAGTGGTGCAGTTCAAAAAAATCCGTGCAAAAAAGCAACACCAAAAATTTGTCGAAAAGAATTTATGTTAAATTACGTGAAAAGTCATAACAAGGAAATCTCAGACACCTCAAATAATCCTTCGGTTTCTGAATATTTTGGAAAATCCATCCACAGCATTTATAGACGAGTGTACAAGCGATATTGAAAATGGTATGATGAAAGGTGGTGCAATATTTAGAATATGTTGTAATTTTTTTTAATGAACCAAATTGATTGAATAAAAATTCAGGCGGAATCTTTATCAAGGAGATTCCTGGAGGTAGGGAAACGCTGGACAATCATCTGTTGGAATTGATAGTGAAAAACAACATGTAATAAGTGTTGAAGAAAAACGTGGTATGAAATGCTTTTAATTTTTAAAAGCCAGATAACATTAATATGAAAGTGTGAACAATATTTTGAGTGACTGATTTTTCTAGGAGACTGTTTTATCACAGGAAAATTCAGGAACAGAGAATATCGAACTATCTATAAACAAAGACTAGGTCTGGCCCGAAAAATTTCACAATCGTTTCGTGATTTGATTGTCAATACTGGAACAGAATCTCTACAGAATAAAAATGGTCCATTTCATCAAGATGATTCTGGAAAGATCATTGAATAAGGCTTGGTTTCAACGAACACATAAAAAATGGCGAAAAAACTGAAAGAACCTGGATGTGCTATTCTGTTACGAAAATGCATTATTCTGTCTATGCTGCAAGTTGTTCCCCTTTGCAAAACTACCAGAGTAGTTTCAGCAATGAAACGGGTTTTTCATCATGGAAGAAACTGAATCCTCGAATAGAAGAACATGAAAGTAGCAGAGCTCAATCGTTTCGCGTTTCAGAGTGGAAGGACATGGAACGCTCTTTGAAGAAGGGAGGACTTCTCGACGATCGTCTTCAATAGCAGATTCGAAATGAAACAAAAGTATGGAGGGATATTCTCGAGCGCATTGTGCCAAAATACAAAAACTCGACAGCAGAATTTGGCACTCAGTGGACACCGAGAATCCGTAACACGCGATCAAAATCCAGGAAATTTCCTTGCTCTTATAAAATATCGAGCAATTGATCCTGTTATGAAAGCCCACGTGGAATCGGTTTCGCTAATAAGGGGACATCTAAGATATTTTTCCCACGAACATTCAGAACGAAATCATTGAGCTGCTAGGCAACAAAGTTAGAAAATCCATCACAAATGCTTAAAGATGCGGTATACTACAGCATTTCCCTTTTTGATACAACTCAAGATTCTAGTCATGAAGAACAAATGGGCTGTAGCTACGTAAAAATTATGTTAAGGCAGCATGATTAGCATTTGACAGTTCTTTTTAATGACATATATCACTTTGTCTGCAGCTTTACTGAGCTTAGAATGGTTATAGCCGTGCAAAGCTCCGCTATTTTTTGTTTTAGCGATTTCCCGCTAAATAAGCTGGTTTTTTAAAAGGGTAAAACAAACTTTTTTCATCAACTTTTGTGGGAGTAATGGGCAAGATGTAAAAGCGGAAGGAAGATCGGTTGGTTTTGCCGAAAAAGAACGTCGCTGAGCGATTTTCTTGATCTGTATTTTTCGTTCAGAGAGGTGGCTTTCCTCCAAGATACGTATGTCTCATTCTTTCCCTTAAAGTCCAGCAGGGACTTCATAATATCTAACGTTACCTATTATGATTTCGGCATCCCTATATGTTTCTAGTTCTGGATTGCCGATATTTACACCACCTAATCGCTTCTGAACATCTTGTAATTTTTGCCCATCTTTTCCTGCGCGGCGAGTGCGCTCGCAACTGCGCCTTCTATAAGGTTTTAATTGTTCATTGGTCAACACCATGTTTGAACTATTTTGTTGAAAAGTTTCCGCGGTGTTTAGTTTTTGAATTCTTCTATATCTCTAACGCTCATATGATTTTAACACAAAGAACAAAGAATTTTGTTCCTTTTGTATTTAATTTTTCTAAAAAAAAGTTTCCGAATTTGTGCCTTTTTTTGACTGAGACTCTTGAAAAATCACTTTTTAAATATTTTTTAAAATATTTTGCAATTTGAAAATAGTGGGAATATCAACGAACACTCTACTTACATTTTTTATTTAATTATACAACTAAATGTTGTTGCCGCTGTCGGTGTCTTCCTTCTTTTAATTTAGTTTCGCCCTTGTCGTCGTTCCTGGTTTATTTTTATTTGGTTGATTTGTTGTTGCTGCCTGGTTTTGTTGAGTTAAGGTTGCTTTGTTGTTTTTTTCTAAAACGAAACGCGTTTTTAATTTTTTTATTCAATGTTTTTATTTAAACGTCGAATCGAGGGTCTTACGATTGAGTTTTTTTGTGCCTGGGTCGAGATCTTACAACGAGTTGTTTTTTTATTTAACACGGGTCGAGGGTCTTACGGCGACGGGTTTTTTTTTTTTTATTTAACACGGGTCGAGGGTCTTACAACGCGTTGGGTGCCAATTAATTATATGTCCTGTTTAAGGATTTATTGTAATTCATTTCATTTCCAAAATGAAACCAACTGCCTTAACCTTGCATTATTTTATTCAATTATGCATGATCAGCTTGGGAACTTTGCTGGGAAACCGTTTTAACTTATACACCCAATTAGCAGTTAATCAGCATTTCTTTGGTATCCATTTCCTACAAATAAGTAGTGCACTACTTGATGAATTTTTACATACAAACTTTGAACTTACCTTTCTCTACAGCTCTTTTCTTTCCGAAAATCCTCAACAGTGCATGGCAATTTGATCGATTTCGGTTTAAATTATTTAATTGGAATATTAGCTGACCATGCCTTTGCCATAATGATAAACATAAAAGCCTAAATAAATGTAATATAGCTAAAAAGAAAATGGATTTTATTATAAATGCACGAAATGAATTTATTTTTTAAAGGTTTGAACTGGCAGCTTCCAGAGCAGCTAATTCATGGGGTGCAAATCTCCATTTAAACTAGTTCGGCCAAACTCTGTACATAAAACGCATCAGTAGCTGGAATATACAGGAGCGGGTTTTTAACGGTTTTACATAATCGGTTGAATTTTTTCCAAATGCATTCACATACAAATTTCATAATCAGTGTACATGATATCCGATGGAACTCACTCGTTTTATTTGGTTTCTAAATATTCTCGCCAAATGTTCCGGACCGATCCTTTTCGTTTGAGAAAATGTACGAGCAAGTGAAAACGCATACCCACGAACCCTAATATCAACCCCAACCCTCTTGTGCGTCCTGATGACTGCTTGTGCGCGAAGGTGTGAAAGTAAGAATGGGTACGAGAAAGTGAACCCGCATACCCACGAGCTCTAATCTCGACCCCACCCACTTGTGCGTCCTCACGACTGCTTGTGCGCGAAGGTGTGAAATTATAATTTTGATAGTTTTGATCAAAACGAGTAATTTTGATACCCTTGCAGAGGGTATTATAATTTCAGTCAGAAGTTTGCAACGCAGTGAAGGAGACATCTCCGACCCTATAAAGTATATATATTCTTGATCAGCATCACTAGTAGAGTCGATCTAGCCATGTCCGTCTGTCCGTCCGTCTGTCCGTCTGTCCGTCCGTCTGTCAGTCTGTCAGTCGGTCCATCTGTCCGTCTGTCCGTCCGTTTATATGCAAACTAGTCTCTCAGTTTTAAAGCTATCTGCATGAAACTTTCCCAAAAAGTTGTCTTTCTATTGCAGGTAGTATATAAGTCGGAACGAGCCGGATCGGACGACTATAGCATATAGCTCCCATAGGAACAATCGGAAAAATAAATGAAAAAAAATTATAACTTTGCTGTTTTTTAATTTTTTGTTTAGTTCTTCGACGTTTAGTAATGGTTAAATATTTCTGATTTACGGTTTAAATTTCATCATAATCGGACGACTATAGCATATAGCTCCCATAGGAACAATTGGAAAAATAAATGAAAAAAAATTATAACTTTGCTGTTTTTTAATTTTTTGTTTAGTTCTTCGACGTTTAGTAATGGTAAAATATTTCCGATTTACGGTTTAAATTATATCAAAATCGGACGACTATAGCATATAGCTCCCATAGGAACAATCGGAAAATAAATGAAAAAAATTATAACTTTTTTGTTTTTTAATTTTTGTTCAGTTCTTCGACATATAGCAATGGTTAAATATTACAGAATTATGGTTTAGATTTTATCAAAATCGGACGTCTATATCATATAGCTCCCATAGAAATAATAAAAATATATAAAATAATATCAAATAATTGGTTGCTAATCATCATAGCTTCAATGTTTTTAAACATATACGCAGTAAATCACTCATTTTAATGTTTTCAAAAATGTTAAATTCTTGCAATAGCAGCAAGGGTATATGAACAACGGCTTGCCGAAGTTTGCTTTCTTTCTTGTTAATTAAGAATCGTGACAAGTATACCATTGGAAAGGTCTTGAAAAATGCTTTCGAATGATATCAAACTTTTTTCTTCTTTGGTGGGGGGTGCATATATTTTTCGGTTTTCCTCTGTTTTTGGGGTAGAAGAGGGGACTTACTTAACCGGCGGTTGGGAGCGGCGGTCGTCGGGTGCGGCGGTTAGCCAAGACACCCTAAACCCGTGGTGCTTGTCTAGGATAAGCCGGATTCGCTGCTTCCATGAAGTCCCTCTACCCCAAAAACAGAGGGAAAATAATTAATATATAAAGGAAATAATTAATATATAAAAGGAAAAGATGTAAATAGATATAGTTATGCGCAAATAGAATTTTTGTCAATAAATAAGAAAGAGAAATAAATGCATGTTTTCCAATATAAAGCCCTGGTTTCTAAATCCAACACCCATCAGTCTTAAAGCAATCGTAAGAAACGACCACTTCTCCCTTAAAATGTACGCTCAACAAATTGAAGTCTTCTTGATGCAATTTGAAGACATGCTTTTCGAACAACACTTGGAGAGG
>NW_024545533.1:0-3424 GCF_018152505.1 Drosophila elegans | reverse complement strand
GAGGATATTTTTGTGAAAATTGTATCTGCAGTTATCACGTTAAAAACTACTCACAACAAATTTGAAATGGCAATATCCAGAACCTAACACAAAAACGTCGTTTAAAGCATACGACAAAAGAAATTATCTCCTCCGGTGCCGATATGCCGATATTGCGTTGCCCTGGAAAGTTATTACAGAACATGCCTAAATTCACCACTCGCCGTAACAACAAAAGTACAGACATACTGCCTGCAAGTATGATTTTATGTTGTACACAAATAGATAATCCTAGTCAAAATGACTTGTGGACATACGACGGTAAAAACACTATATTACAAATTAATTAACTATTCGATATTTTTAAATGATTTATTTATAAAATTTATCAAAATTTCAGGTGATGATTGCATGCAAAAATTTTTGTACAGCTCTGAACAAAAACTTCGAGTCTGTACAACATATATTGGTCAACCCCCAAGAAACCGAGGGGTCATTCCATAGATGTTCGGGCCCAAGAAAAGTAATTGAAACCGCCTGTGAGGTGGAAATAAATGCGGGCGATCTGGATAAATGATAGCAACTAATTTACTGGACAATGCGTAGGTCCCATTCATAAGAATTGTAAAGCCCAGCACAACTTAAGCGATCCATTCTTCCAGTAGTTTTTCATAACTTATCGAAATACGATCTACATTTGTTCATTACAAACTGAGGGGGAATTAAGTCCAATACCTTGTAATAAAACTATATATAGCACTAACGCAGACAATAAATATTAACAGCACAAATAGATATAAAATTAGATACATAGATTCAGTTAGATTTTTAAACTCAAGCTTGGAAAACTAGCGAGCTCTATGAAAAGACAAAGATTTTAAAATTCTTAGTACAAAATTTGAGGGAGAACAATTTAAGCAAATGAGGAGGATGAATGTGTTCCCGTATGACTATATAGATAAAATAGAAATTCTAATGAGACACAACTTCCTAATAGATAGGGTTTTATAATTTCTCAGTGACGAAAAATGTAGTATAGACGATTATAATTTTGCAATTAAAAGTTTGGGAATCTTTCAACTGTCAGACCATAAAAGATTATTTAAAACTTTATTTAGAAAGTGATGTTTTAATTTTGGCCGATGTATTTGAAAATTTTAGAAAAATTTGTCAACAGATATACAAGTTGGACCCCGTAAATTATGTTACCGCACCATCAATATCATGGGATGCAATAAATTTACTAATGTACAATTAGAACTAATAAGCGATGGTGATATGTACAATTTTTAAAAAGAGTACGATGTGGGTTAACCTAATGTACTCAGCGTATTTCCATAGCTACACAATATTTAAAAGTTTGATCCCATAAAACCAATAAATTTTCTAAGTTATAATGATGCAAATACTTATATGGATGGGCTATGAGTCAGCCCTTCTACCGCTTTCAGGGTTTAAGAAAGTTTTTAGACAAAGAAGAAGTAGAATCTTTTGACTATAAAAATATATCTGTTGATGGTAATATAGGATATATGCTAGAAGTTGATCTAGAGTACCCTTCCGATCGACATGACCTACATAACTACCTGCCTTTCTGTCCAGAAAATGTTCCGCCAGGGGGTAAGCAAGGAAAGTTGGATTGCTGACCTAACTAATAAAAGAATACATAATTCATTTAAAACAGCTTCAACTTTGTTGAAGATGGTTTAATTGTAAAAAATACATAGAGTCTTGTCTTTACTCAATCATGCTGGCATACTTTGAAAACGTATCAATAACGGTCAGTAAATATCTAAAACCTCCATTTTCTTTACTAAACGTTATCATTTCGACTAAATCACTTGCCACGTATCATTTATCCCTTGAACAAATTTTCGGCGTCTAAAGCTCTTTTCCGAGCGGGCTTATGAATTTCATTATTATTATTAATATCGGGGTGTCCAGTGTACCGCGGCCTGTCAAGATCTATTGTACCCCCATTCAGAGCCTACAGCTCAGATATCAACCCACTTCCTCGGAATAAAGTCGAGGAGTTTTAGTTGGTTGATTCTTACTAGGAAGCTCAGGTGTAAGAGTTCTGGTTCTAAGATTTTACATCTTATACTTTGCTAACGCCGGACAGTCTGCAATTATGTGTCTAGAGGTTTCGTCCTCTATGTCTCAGAATCTGCAAGTTCTACTGCTGGTTATTCCTATCTTACCTAGGTGACTTTTCAGTCTACAGTGCGGTTAGTAATCCGGTAACGATCCTAAGTGAATTTTTCCCCCCAGTTGAATAAGTTCCTTGAACCTCTTCTTGTTATAGTTATTTATTTGAGTTTTGGCTTTTGCCTTGACCTGGGGTATTTCTCCAGTGTTCTTGTCTCATAGCGCCACTTTCCTAAGGTATTCTTTTATAGTGTGCCTCCCTATGCCACAGTAGGGCTCTGGGCCTACGAGGGGCTGTTCGGCTCCTAGTTTTGCCATTTTATCGGCAAGTTCATTTCCGGATATATCCTTATGTCCCGGAATCCATCTGAGGGCCAGCCTATTTCGGCTGCCCAGTATATTTAGTTTTACTCTTCACCTCTAGGACTAGCTTCGAGGTGATTTTGTTGCTATGTAAAGCAGTAATTGCTACTCGGCTGTCCGAAAGGATCGATATGTCCTTTCCTTGTATCCACGCTGTATGTTGAGCTCTGCACAACGTCCAATGGCACATACCTCAGCCTGGAATATGCTGGTGTATTGGCCAAGGGATTCGTGTGGTATTTTGCTGCGAGCCCTACCACTCCAGGCCCGTGCCTTGTTGTGTCGGGGATCCATCTGTACCATGCAATGGTGTGTTTAGCCATCGGGTGCACTTCGGAAAGTGTGGACCAATCTTTCTTATTGCCCTGGGTGTGCTGTGAAGTTCTGCTCGAAGATTAGTTCGGCTGTCATTTCATCCCTAGGGTGGAGTATTAGGGCACCTCACCTAACAGATTAGTCGCATCCCTGTTATTTAGTGCAACCTTTACCTGTGCCCTCAGTGCTTATTCTGGGAGTGTAGCTTTGCGTTGAATATCAATCACATAGTGGAGTGGTGTTAGCTCAGTCAAAACTTCTACAGGCAGTTGTAGGACAGGTCCTCATTGCCCCCTGTCATGCATACGCAAAGAGAAAGTTCCTTGTAGTTTTCCCTAGCTGGTTTTGCATGCTGATGAGCTTAGCTCGTTTGCCCCATGCAAGTGCTCCGTAAGTGAGGATTGGTCTCACGATCATTAAGTATAGCCATCGTATTATCTGAGACCTGGTTCCCCAGGATTTCCCAGCAATTTTCCGACAGGTATAAGAGTGCTCTGTAACACTTTCCAATGTCTTTGGACATGGGAAGCGAAAAAGTCCGGTTTACTATCTAAAGTGATTCCCTAGATATTTAACCTCTCGGCTAGTTTCTATAGGGTTCTAGCAGTGAGATTTGTCT
>NW_024545532.1:0-1285 GCF_018152505.1 Drosophila elegans | reverse complement strand
GAAATGAACGATGACTGCCTTAGCAGGATTTAAGTTGAGTCCAACCTCCCCTGCACCAACCAGCGTTGTCCTTGTCCGAGCTGGACGATGTCTAGAGTGTACTGTTTCAAATTGTTCTAAGGATATCATTGAATTCTTCCAGCAAGTTTGCTGGAGAAGCTCATCTACTAGCAGACTCCATAGCAGAGGGGACAGTACTCCTCCTTACGGGCAGCCTTTGCTGGTAGCAATTGTCACTCTTTTCCGAACCCAGTGTACATGTTGCTTGCCTGGATTCAAGTAGGCTGCCACCCCATTTGCTCTGTAGTAACATCTATGTTCCTTCTGACAGGGCAGCCTGAATCATCATGCGATGTGTTGTCGAAGGCCCTCTATGTAGAAAGGCACAGATAGCTATTTCTTTGCTGTCAATTGCCCTTCTAGGGTGCGACATAGTTGATAAAGTGTAGGTTCTGTTGAACGGCCTCTCTACAGCATGTTGTGTTTTGCAGCGGACAGTCTCTGAGAGCTGTTCTTCTGATATTGTAGTCCAACAGTTTTTCCAGCGTTTTAAGACAAAACGAAGTTAAGCTGATAGGTCTGAAGGACTTTGGGCTGGTGAAGTCTTTCTTCCGGATCTGGGGGATGAAGACCATTCCTTGCTGCTGCACCATGCACTTGGGATATACCCAAGAGCTAGGCTGCTCACCATTAGTCTTTAGGCGGGTTAGAGTAGTTCCTGCCCCTGCTGTAAGAAAGCTGAGAGGATCATGTCTAATCCCGGTGATTTAAATGGTTGGAAGGTTCCAATAGCCCATTTGAGTTTCTCACAATTATGATTTGGCTGCTGCCCAGTCACTGGCTACTGTCCTAGGGGGTTCTATGTTGATCACGCCTTGCGTTTCCCATAGTGGGAGTATTCCCTCGGGAAATGCGTCAAATAGCAATTCTAATTTCTCCCGATCCGTGGAGATGAAGGTGTTATTCCCTTTCCTCAGGGCTAAATTAATATCCGATGCACTTTTAGCCATTGCTTTTTGCAGTCTCGCGCCCTCGTTGACGTTACTTATTGCCCACGCAGTTCCTATAGTTTTTCCGTTTGGCCTTCCTGATCTCTTTGTTGTAGAGCCGTCAGGCCGGCTCGTATAGTCTCAGTTTATCAGCTTGGTTTGTTGAAGAGCTTCCGAGTGGTTACTCGTAGTCGTTCAAGACTAGCATTCCACCATGGTGCGTCTGTTTCCCGCCTCTGTCTGCCTAGAGGACAACTGTCTTCAAAGGCATTTACTATCTTAGGCCCAGGTTGTCT
>NW_024545531.1:0-1422 GCF_018152505.1 Drosophila elegans | reverse complement strand
GAAGTAAAACAAATCACTTAAAACTTCTTAAAATATTCTAAGAAAAATGGACTTCACATAATAATAGAAAATAATACTTAAATGTTTGGTCTAATTTAAGAAATAAAGTCTGGAGTTCTTGAAAAGATAAATAATTATTTTATTAAAATGTTTTAGTACGATACAATCATCGTCTTAACTTATAATATCTAAGAATAAGACTAAGGGCTAAGGCAGCATATGACACTGGCAAGTGTCTGGTCCAAACGTGGCATCATCATCGCTCCAGGGACAAAGTTTGTAATGGAATCCAAATTTAGAATGAATTAGCTCCTATTCCTGAATATCCTCCAGAGTAGGAGGTGTTCAAAAAGCATGTCTTCAAATTGCATCAAGAAGACATTTTAAAGGAGAAGTGTTTGTTTTTTACGATTGCTTTAAGACTGATGTTGGATTTAGAAACTCTGGCCTTTATATTGAAAAAATTGCATTTATTTATCTTTCTTATTTACTAATAAAAATTCTAGTTGCGCACAACTATATCTATTTACATCTTTTCTTTTATATATTATATGAGTAATTCCGTTCTCATTTAATTTCCTATAAGGTGTCTTAGTACAAAATTTGTTTACCTAACTTGTAGGTAAAAATATCCAAACAATTTTGTTGTCCTTCACTGTTGAATTAAGAGCTACTTTGGTTCCAAAAGGTGTCTATTTTAACTTGCATCCAGTGGTCTTATATCCAATACATAGATTTTCAATTTTTGTTTAACCAATTACAGGCTTCAATTCGTTCAGAGTCAACAAAATGACTTTATGATTTATTTATCGTAAATATATATGCATACCATTTTTGACCAGCGCTACACATAACTATGCAATATTTTCATATATACATTAATATAGCAATCTCTATCTTCAAGAAATAGTTACTAAAAATGTACCTATGTCTCCTATCAAGAAAACATATATGTAATGCCTTCATATTTACATTATATATCATTATCTATCTATTTTTATAAATAAGTAAATAGTTACAAAAAACTTACCAATGACCCTATATAAGACAACATTTTAAAAAAAAATCAGTTTATATTTTTTACATTAAAATGGGGAAGTTCCTTTGTGAGTTGTGTTCAGAACAAAATCGTTTACTATTTCAAATTACATAGCTTTAACTGTCAAAAATCAAGATCGTCATATTATTGGTGTTATTCTGTCCAAAAGTACAAACATTTTGGTTGCGATATGATTATAACGCTCATCTCCTGTTGAAGCATGATGCAGTCTTAAAAATCATTCGCAAGACACAAGAAAATTATAAAATAAAGAAAATAACTATTTTAACGACTGCAGTTTTGTAAAAGGTTTTTTATTTATAATAGTATTTTTTTTCAAGACGGAGAAATTACAATCCTAGATAAAATAAAACGTGTAGTAC
>NW_024545530.1:0-6380 GCF_018152505.1 Drosophila elegans | reverse complement strand
AAGGTAAGTCTGTTTGTATAAAAATTCATCATGTGAAAGTAATACTTATTTGTAGGAATTGATACCTAAAGAAATGTTGATTGAATCGTTAATTCGTATTAACACGGTTTCCGCAGTTAAAGTTCCCGTTTAATTCCACAATTGAACAAACAACGCGTTGTCTAGGCAGTTAGTTTCATTTTGGAAATGAAAGTCGAATTGCAACAAACCTTAAACAGGACATAAAATTAATTAACTCCGCAACGCGCGAAGAGACCTCGAACCGTGTTAAATAAAACAATGCGTGCAGGCACCTCGACCCGTGTTAAATAAAAACACCGCTGTAAGACCTGAATTTGTATACAAAAACTCGACTGTAAGACCCTCAGATTCGACGTTTACCAAAACATTTGCAAATTAAAACGCGTTTGGTTTTAAAAAATATTTATAAAGTGATTTTTCAAGAGTCTCAGTCAAAAAAAAAGGCACAAGTTCCGAAATTTTTAAAACAAAAATAAAATACAAAAGGAACAAAATTCTTTGTTCTTGGTGTTAAAATCATATGAGCGTTAGAGATATAGAAGAATTCAAAACTAAACACCGCGGAAAGTTTTCAACAAAATAGTTCAAACATGGCGTTGACCAATGAACAATTAAAATCCATTATAGAAGGCGCAGTTCGAGCGCACTCGCCGCGCAGGAAAAGAGCTTTGGGCAAAAATTACAAGATGTTCAGAAGCGATTAGGTGGTGTAAATATCGGCAATCCAGAACTAGAAACATATAGGGATGCCGAAATCATAATAGGTAACGTTAGTTATTATGAAGTCCCTGCCGGACTTTAAGGGAAAGAATGAGACATACGTATCTTGGAGGAAAGCTACCTCTCTGAACGAAAAATACAGAGCAGATGCGCTGAGAGTATTTATTTCGGGCACAAGAAAATCGCTCAGCGACGTTCTTTTTTCGGCAAAACCAACCGATCTTCCTTCCGCTTTAACATTAGCCCATTCGCAAGTAGTTTTGCACGTAGCACGGAGGAAAAACACCAAAGGTGTCAAACCTATGAAAGAATTATAAAACGTTATTTTCGTAAATAAACCATTCTCTAAAAATATCAATCCATGGTCGCAACATATTAAACAAAAAATGTATAATGCACCTTTTTAATACAAATACAACATTTTTCTTGCTACCAAACCTAACAACGTTTGATGGAATAATTGGACTGGACCTACTAAAAAAAACTGACGTCGTACTTGACCTAATAGAAAAAAAGTTAACTAATAGCAGTCGAAGGAAATTAAATTTTTGAAGTGTGCAGATGTTAATTTTACAAAAGTTGATGAAAAAAGTTTGTTTTACTTTTTTAAAAACCATCTTATTTAGCGGGAAATCGCTAAAAAAAAAAATAGCGGAGCTTTGCACGGCTATAACTACTCTAAGCTAGTAAAGCTGCAGACAAGTGATATATGTCATTAAAAAGGAACTGTCAAATGCTAATCATGCTGCCTTAACATAATTTTTACGTATACAGCCCTAGAGATTCATAAACTTTTGGTATATATATTGTTGAACGTTGTTAGCATAGTGGGCAGTTGTCAAGTTCGCGAGGAAAACACAAATAAAATAATATAGACATTTATAAAAAAAACAAGAAAGGAAGCAAACTTCGGCAAGCTGAAGCTTGCAGCTATTGCAAATATTAAATATTCTTGAAAACATTAAAATGATGATTCACTTATATTAAACCATTACTAAATGTCGAAGAACTTAACAAAAACTTAAAAGAAAGCAAAGTTATAATTTTTATACCCTTGCAGAGGGTATTATGATTTCAGTCAGAAGTTTGCAACGCAGTGAAGGAGACATCTCCGACCCTATAAAGTATATATATTCTTGATCAGCATCACTAGCAGAGTCGATCTAGCCATGTTCGTCTGTCCGTCCGTCTGTCCGTCTGTCTGTCCGTCTGTCCGTCCGTTTCTACGCAAACTAGTCTCTCAGTTTTAAAGCTATCTGCATGAAACTTTCCCAAAAGTTGTCTTTCTATTGCAGGTAGTATATAAGTCGGAACGAGCCGGATCGGACGACTATAGCATATAGCTCCAATAGGAACAATCGGAAAAATAAATGAAAAAAATTATATCTTTGCTGTTTTTTAATTTTTTGTTTAGTTCTTCGGCATATAGTAATGGTTAAATATTTCCGATTTACGGTTTAAATTTCATCAAAATCGGACGACTATAGCATATAGCTCCCATAGGAACAATCGGAAAAATAAATGAAAACAAGAAAGAAAGCAAACTTCGGCAAGCCGAAGTTCATATACCCTTGCAGCTATCGCAAGAATTAAATATTTTGAAAACATTAAAATTATGATTTACTTGCGTATATGTTTAAAAACATTGAAGCTATGAAGATTTGCAAGCTTAATTATTTGATTGTTCTTTTATATATTTTCATTATTTGTATAGGAGCTACTATATGATATAGTCGTCCGATTTTGATGAAATTTAAACCATAATTCTGAAATATTTAACCATTGCTATATGTCGAAGAACTAAAAAAAAAATTAAAAAACAGCAAAGTTATAATTTTTTTCAATTATTTTTCCGATTGTTCCTATGGGAGCTATATGCTATAGTCGTCCGATTTTGATGAAATTTTAATCATAATTCTGAAATATTTAACCATTGCTATATGTCGAAGAACTAAACAAAAATTAAAAAGCAGCAAAGTTATAATTTTTTTCAATTATTTTTCGATTGTTCCTATGGGAGCTATATGCTATAGTCGTCCGATTTTGATGAAATTTTAACCATAACTCTGAAATATTTAACCATTGCTTTATGTCGAAGAACAAAACAAAAAATTAAAAAACAGCAAAGTTATAATTTTTTTTCAATTATTTTTCCGATTGTTCCTATGGGAGCTATATGCTATAGTCGACCTATTTTAATGAAATTTAAACCGTAAATCGGAAATTTTTAACCATTATTATATGTCGAAGAACTAAACAAAAAATTAAAAAACAGCAAAGTTATAATTTTTTTTCATTTTTTTTTCCGATTGTTCCTATGGGAGCTATATGCTATAGTCGTCCGATCCGGCTCGTTCCGACTTATATACTACCTGCAATAGAAAGACAACTTTTGGAAAAGTTTCATGCAGATAGCTTTAAAACTGAGAGACTAGTTTGCATATAAACGGACGGACAGACGGACAGACGGACAGACGGACGGACAGACGGACAGACGGACGGACAGACGGACATGGCTAGATCGACTCTACTAGTGATGCTGATTGAGACTCTTGAAAAATCACTTTTAAATATTTTTAAAATATTTTGCAATTTGAAAATAGTGGGAATATCAACGAACACTCTACTTACATGGTTTTTATTTAATTATACAACTAAATGTTGTTGCCGCTGTCGGTGTCTTCCTTCTTTTAATTTAGTTTCGCCCTTGTCGTCGGTTCTGGTTTATTTTTATTTGGTTGATTTGTTGTTGTTGCCTGGTTTTGTTGAGTTAAGGTTGCTTTGTTGTTATTCCCTTGCAGAGGGTATTATAATTTCAGTCAGAAGTTTGCAACGCAGTGAAGGAGACGTTTCCGACCCTTAAAAGTATATATATTCTTGATCAGCATCACTAGTAGAGTCGATCTAGCCATGTCCGTCTGTCCGTCCGTCTGTCCGTCTGTCCGTCCGTTTATATGCAAACTAGTCTCTCAGTTTTAAAGCTATCTGCATGAAACTTTCCCAAAAGTTGTCTTTCTATTGCAGGTAGTATATAAGTCGGATCGGACGACTATAGCATATAGCTCCCATAGGAACAATAGGAAATTGAAAAACAGCAAAGTTATAATTTTTTCATTTATTTTTTTTATTGTTCCTGTGGGAGCTATTTGCTATAGTCGTCCGATTTTGATGAAATTTAAACCGTAATTCTGAAATATTGAACCATTACTAAATGTCGAAGAACTAAACAAAAACTTAAAAGAAAGCAAAGTTAAAATTTTTTTCATTTATTTTTCCGATTGTTCCTATGGGAGCTATATGCTATAGTCGTCCGATTTTGTTGAAATTTAAATCGTAAATCGGAAATATTTAGCCATTACTATATGCCGAAGAACTAAACAAAAAATTAAAAAACAGCAAAGATATAATTTTTTTTCATTTATTTTTCCGATTTTTCCTATTGGAGCTATATGCTATAGTCGTCCGATCCGGCTCGTTCCGACTTATATACTACCTGCAATAGAAAGACAACTTTTGGGAAAGTTTCATGCAGATAGCTTTAAAACTGAGAGACTAGTTTGCGTAGAAACGGACGGACAGACGGACAGACAGACGGGACGGACAGACGAACAGACGGACAGACGGACATGGCTAGATCGACTCTGCTAGTGATGCTGATCAAGAATATATATACTTTATAGAGTCGGAGATGTCTCCTTCACTGCGTTGCAAACTTCTGACTGAAATTATAATACCCTCTGCAAGGGTATAAAAATTATAACTTTGCTTTCTTTTAAGTTTATGTTAAGTTCTTCGACATTTAGTAATATTTCAGAATTACGGTTTAAATTTCATCAAAACGGACGACTATAGCAAATAGCCCCACAGGAACAATAAAAAATAAATAAAAATTATAATTTGTTTTTTCAATTTTTTTTTTATTTTTACATTTAGTAATATTTAATATTTCAGATTTAGTTTAAATCATCAAAATCGGAAGACTTCTAGCTTTGCTTTCTTTAAGTTTATGTTAAGTTCTTACATAAGGTTAAATATAAGTAAATCATAATTTAATTTTCAAGAATATTTTTTTTTTTTTTTAATTTTTAATTTTCTTTTTTTTAATTTTCTTTCTTTCTTTTTATAAATGTCTATATTATTTTATTTGTGTTTTCCTCGCGAACTTGACAACTGCCCACTATGCTAACAACGTTCAACAATATATACCAAAAGTTTATGAATCTCTGGGGCTGTATACGTAAAAATTATGTTAAGGCAGCATGATTAGCATTTGACAGTTCCTTTTTAATGACATATATCACTTGTCAGCATTTTTACTAGTTTAGAATAGTTATAGCCGTGCAAAGCTCCGCTATTTTTTTTTAGCGATTTCCCGCTAAATAAGCTGGTTTTTAAAAACGTAAAACAAACTTTTTTCATCAACTTTTGTAAAATTAACATCTGCACACTTCAAACATTTAATTTCCTTCGACTGCTCGCAACTGCGGCTTCTATAATGGATTTTAATTGTTCATTGGTCAATGCCATGTTTGAACTATTTTGTTGAAAACTTTCCGCGGTGTTTAGTTTTTGAATTCTTCTATATCTCTAACGGTCATATGACTTTAACACAAAAAACAAAGAATTATATTCCTTTTGTATTAAATTTTTTCTAAAAAATTTTCCGAACTTGTGCTTTTTTTTTTGACTGAGACTCTTTAAAAATCACTTTTTAAATATTTTTTAAAATATTTTGCAATTTGAAAATAGTGGGAATATCAACGAACACTCTACTTACATGGTTTTTATTTAATTATACAACTAAATGTTGTTGCCGCTGTCGGTGTCTTCCTTCTTTTAATTTAGTTTCGCCCTTGTCGTCGTTCCTGGTTTATTTTTATTTGGTTGATTTGTTGTTGTTGCCTGGTTTTGTTGAGTTAAGGTTGCTTTGTTGTTTTTTTCTAAAACGAATCGAACGCGTTTTTAATTTTTTTTATTCAATGTTTTTATTTAAACGTCGAATCGAGGGTCTTACGATCGAGTTTTTTTGTACACAGGTCGAGGGTCTTACAACGAGTTGTTTTTTTTTTATTTAACACGGGTCGAGGGTCTTACGACGCATTGTTTTTTTTTATTTAACACGGGTCGAGGGTTTTACAACGCGTTGGGTGCCAATTAATTATATGTCCTGTTTAAGGATTTATTGTAATTCATTTCATTTCCAAAATGAAACTAACTGCCTTAACCTTGCATTATTTTATTCAATTATGCATGATCAGCTTGGGAACTTTGCTGGGAAACCGTTTTAACTTATACACCCAATTAGAAGTTAATCAGCATTTCTTTGGTATCCAATTCCTACAAATAAGTATTGTACTACTACTTACATACAAATTTTGAACTTACCTTTTTCTCTACAGCTCTCTTCTTTCCGAAAATCCTCAACAGTGCATGGCAATTTGATCGATTTGGGTTTAAATTATTTAATTGGAATATTAGCTGACCACGCCATGCCTTTGCCATAATGATAAACATAAAAGCCTAAATAAATGTAATATAGCTAAAAAGAAAATGGATTTTATTATAAATGCGCGAAATGAATTTATTTTTAAAGGTACGAACTAGCAGCTTCCAGAGCAGCTAATTCATAGGGGGTGCAA
>NW_024545529.1:0-1207 GCF_018152505.1 Drosophila elegans | reverse complement strand
AAACCTATAATAACTAATTTACATCATGTACCATCGGCAACAATGTTAGCCAAATCTGCAGGACAGTTCTCTCAAGTGCAAACGTAAATTGACCACACACGCCATCCGCTGAGGAATAAGTCGCGCCAGGGTTCCCACAGTTGCCGAATGCAACAATTAAATCCACGTATGCACATAACATTTCTTCTCTCTCTCTCTCTCTCTCTTGCGAGCGCCGCTCTCGGAGATAAACATAAGCCAAAACATAAGGCCGTCGCGGCGCTGCCCGCTTGACTGACAGTGCCGACTGAGCATCGGACAGAACTTGAAGAGGTCGTGGCACTCGAAGAAAGACATCGAATCTATAAACGGAATAAAAGAACTATACTTCAATAAAATATAAAAAAAAGTGCATTATACAACATGTCTAGTATGAACACTTCCAAGTCAATGCCCTGCAGTTCATCAGTTAAAAGACAAAGGGAAAGCCAGAGCGGACATAAAATAGGATGGACGTAAATTTTCATTAAAACCGCTCACGGACCCAGAAGACAATGACCCTATATGTTACCATTGTTAATAATGTTTAAAGGAATGATACGGGTCGTTCATCAATTGCTAGATAACAAAGCAACACCACATTGAAAGTTGATACAATAAATGGACCGGCTATATTAAATAACAGCGTAACAGTTAAACCAGCAATTTGCCTATTGAAACAGAAATTTTATTTGCAGAATTTTTCAGATAATTATGACATTTTGTTAGGTAGAGTAATATGTCGCAGCAAGTAAAGCTATAATAGATTACGATAAAGAAACAGTAACATTGGGAAACAGAAAGAGCAGAAAAATGAGGTATATCAATGAAGAGATTGAAGAGGACAACACTGCATTAAAAATGCCTCTATCCAATTTCTATCAGAGGATCAATCCGTTAATTATGCTATCAGTAATGAACTAAGAGAATGTATTAAGTTTATTTTAGAACATTTAAATGATGAAGAAAAGGAATGTTTAAAAGGGTTTGTTTGATTTTAAAGATATTCAGTACAAGGAAAGTGAAAATTTAACTTTCACCAGTAGTATTAACATTCAATACAAACAAAATATGAGCAATCCAGCAAATAGAAACCTTACAATACCGTCAAACTTTTTGATGAGGAGGTCAACAAACAAGTAAATGGAATGATTGAACAGGAAAATAATTAGGATCTAAATCTACATCT
>NW_024545528.1:0-2076 GCF_018152505.1 Drosophila elegans | reverse complement strand
TTATCCCGATTTTTAACAAACCTTTTTAGCTAACAACCGATGCTAGCAATATAGCAATAGGAGCAGTTTTATCACAAGACCATAAACCAATTTGTTTGAGTAGACCATTAAACGAACATGAAAACAATTATGCCAAAATAGAAAAGAACTCTTAGAAATCGTCTGGACAACGAAATATTTTAGATCATACCTTTCGGCAGGCAATTCGAAATACTGATTGATCACAAACCATTAGTTTGGTTAAACAATGTTAAAGAACCAAATATGAAATTACAAAGATGGAAAATAAAATTAAATGAGTTTGATAATCAAATAAAGATATCAATATAGAAAGTAGCTAACGCATTATCCAGAACTATTATAGAGGAAAATATGTTAGAAGAAATAGCTAACAGTGTAGACGCAACCATACATAGCGCACAAGAAGGTAATCATAATCATATTTAAATTGGGGAAAGACCTTTCAACTTTTTACTCACGACAAATCGAATTGGCAAAAGGCCACGAAGATAAAATATAAGTAGTACATTATTTTCATTAACTTAAAATTCATGTTACATACAAAGAAATGACAAGCATTTGCAACAGATATAATTAAAGAGTACTCTTGCACCAAAAACAGTACTATTTATTTCCACAATGAAGCTGATTTTCCAATATTCCAACAGGCTTACCTCGAAATAATTAGCCCAAACCACTTAACGTACTTAATAAAGTGTAGTATAAAATTAACAGATATCCTAACTTACGCAGAATTTAAAGAAAACAATATTCAAGAAACATAAAGAACTTCACCACCCCGGAATCGATAAGACTATTAGCTGGTTTAATGAAATATTCTATTTCCCTGATTTTCAGAAGTTAATTTAAAGAAACAATATTAAAGAAACATAAAGAACTTCTCCACCCCGGAATCGATAAAACCATTCAACTGGTTTAATGAAATATTCTATTTCCCTGATTTTCAGAAGTTAATTCGAAACATTATAAATGAATGCGAAATTTGCTATATTGCAAAATCAGAACATAGGAACACAAAATAATCATTTGAAACCAGTCCAGAAATCCAAAACATTAGAGAAAAATACACAATGGATTTTAATATGGTTGGTAATCAGCAATTTCTTTCATGCATCAATATATACTCCAAATTTGCTACATTGTAGCTGGGGGGGCAAGATTGGCTAGAAGCTTAAAGAGCAACAATGAAAGTATTCAACGAAATGGGAAAACCGCAAACATCAAAACAGATAAAGATTCAGCGTTTATGTGTGCAGTACGTTATAAACTGGTTAATTACAGAACGAGCACAAATTCAAGTTACTACAAACAAAAATGGTGTTTCAGACGAAGATTGCGCATTATAAAACCAAGTTTAAAAAGAAAAGAAAATTAGTAAACGTAAATATGATAATAATCAGACCAACATAAGGAAACCAAAACACAACGACAAAATAAATATGATCATAATTTTATTTTTAATAATATCAATTTTAATTCAAATGGAACAAAATATTGAGACCAACCCAATTAAAGCTCAAAACGGATACCTTACATTTCTAAAACTGGATCCATGGACATGCCACCAAATACGAGTACTATTATTTATCCATAAACCTAATCCAAAACTGAACTAATGACTCGACAGTCTTTTACAAGAAGCAAACGAATTAAAAGATATTATTCAGGTTCGATATTTAAAAAAAAAAACTTCAACGAGAAATAAATGGTTTAAAAAATATTAAACGGAGCAAGGGAGCTCTAATTAACCATAGCGGAACAGCTTATAAATATTTATTCGGAACATTAGATCAAGATGATAAAAATGAATTAGAGAAGAAGCAATAATTTAGCAGAAAATAGCGTCCAAAATAACAATTTAAATATGGTAATATATCTTTGAATAAAGGAATTAAAACAATAAATAAATTAAATATTGACGAAGAAAGAGAACAACAAGCAGCAGAACTAATTTTAAACTTACAACTCTCTACAGAGTATATTGAAGACATTGAGTTGGGGAATGCAATTATCTGCTTCACATTTTTAACCCAAAACTATTAAAACACGATTTTT
>NW_024545527.1:0-515 GCF_018152505.1 Drosophila elegans | reverse complement strand
CTAGTTAAATTAAAAACTTTTTTTAAACTAATCTTATAGTTCAAGTTTTTAATTGGCTGGTGGCAGTTGCAGATATAGCAAAGGCCTTCTTCATGACAAATGTTGGGCCAAATTAAAGTAGTTCCGTGTAGCTTTAATGTTTCCAAGAGAACTAAGCCGAAAGCATAAGCAGAGTCGAACCTCTACAACAACTATATGACTCAGGATGTCAGACAGATACATGTTAATTTCGGAACCATCGAGAGATCGGTGGTTGATGCAGCCCCAGATGTCATCATAGATCCAGGAGCCAAAAACTGGAAGAAGATGAAGGATGCCCTTATCATGGCATTTAAGGACATCAGGCATTATGAAGACTTAACAAATAAACACACAATAAATGAAGCATCAGAAAGTTTATCACTAAACTCGAAGATAAATCACGTACAATTTATATCAAATTAGCATTAGAAGCAATTCTGATAGATAAAATTAACTATTAAAATTTTCTGAGATAAACAATTAAGGATAGAAAA
>NW_024545526.1:0-7146 GCF_018152505.1 Drosophila elegans | reverse complement strand
TGAAAGATTATACAATAAACGGACCAGTTAAATTAAATACCAGTGTAACATTTAAACCAACAGTAATCTGCCCATCCAACAGAAATTTTATTTAAACAATTTTTCAAATATATCAATCAAGAGATTGAAGAGGACGAAAGAGGACCAATCCTGTTAATTATGCTATCAACATTGAACTAAGAGAATGTAATCGGTTTAGATTAGAACACTAAAACGATGAAGAAAAAAAGCAAAGTTAAAAAGGGTTTTGTTTGATTTTAAGGATATTCAGTACAAATAAGCAGGAAAATTTGACTTTCACCAGTAGTACAGCCCATTCACTACAAATAAAACATGAGGACCCAGTATATAGAAAACCTTACAAATACCGTCAGTCCTTGAGGGAGGGGAGTGTCAACAAACAAGTAAATGATTGATTGAACAGGAAATAATTAGGATCTAAATTCCAAATCTCCTTACTGTTCAATCATTTGAATCGTCCCAAAAAAGAGTGACGCATCTGGCAAAAACAAAATACAGATTGGTAGTAGATTATCGCAACTTAATGAGATAACAGTGATCGATAAATACCCAATCCCAAGAATGGATGAAATATTAGAAAAACTTGGGCGTTGCCAATATTCCACGACAATTGATTTCGCAAAGGATTCCACCAAATTCATGTGGGTCCCAAATCAATTGCAACAAGAAAAAAGCGCAAACTTCGGCAAGCCGAAGTTTATATACCCTTGCAGCTTTGCAAAATTAAATATTCTTTAAAACATTGAAATTATGATTAGCTTGCGTATATGTTTAAAAAACATTGAAGCTGTGATGATTTGCAGCTTAATTATTCGATAGTTCCTATGACAGCTATATGATATCGTTTTTCGATTTTAATAAAATTATAATCGCAATTCTGAACTTTCAAATTATTAGTAAGTCAAAAAGAATTTTAAAAAGAATTACAAAATAGAAAAGTTACATTTAAAAAAAAAAAATTTTATATATTTTTATTGTTTCTATTGGAGCAATATGATTTAGCCGTGCATTTTGATGAAATTTAAACCTTAATTCTGAAATATTTAACCATTAATAAATGTAGAAGAGCTAAAAAATAATTAAAAAACAGCAAAGTTATAATTTAATTAATTTTGACGATTGTTCCTATGGGAGCTATATGCTATAGTCGTCCGATCCGGGTCATTCCGACTTATATACTACCTGCAATAGAAAGACAACTTTTGGGAAAGTTTCATGCAGATAGCTTCAAAACTGAGAGACTAGTTTGCGTAGAAACGGACGGACAGACGGACAGACGGACATTGATAGATCGACACGCCTAGTGATGCTGAATACTGAATATATATACTTTATAGATTCGGAAATGTCTCCTTCACTGCGTTGCAAACTTCTGACTGAAATTATAATACCCTCTGCACGGGTATAAAAACAGTATTTTTATTAAACATGGACACTACGAGTATACCCGTAATCTTTTAGAGGATTTAATCTTTAAGATTGTTTAGTCTATCTTGACGACATAATAATTTCTTCCACTTCATTGAAGAACACATTTTGTATCTAAGGAAAGACTTAAAAAACTCAGGGAAGCCAATTTAAAGCTACAATTAGATAATGCAAATTTTGAAAAAAGAAACAGAATTCATAGGTCATACAGTGGCAACTACAGGAATAAAACCAAATCTAAAGAAGATCAGCGCCATAACAAATTTTCCCATTTCAAAATCACCAAAAGAAATTAAATCCTTTTTAAGATTGTGCGGATTTTAAAGGAAATTTATACAAAACTTTGCAAACATTGTAAAACCAATGACTATTAAACTAAAGAAAGGAGCCAAAATTGACATTAAAGAGGAAAATTATATAGAGGCTTTCTAAAAAACTGAAAATATTAATTACCTCCGACCCAATATTAGTTTATCCCGATTTTAACAAACCTTTTTCACTAACAACAACAGTTTTATCACAAGACTATAAACCTATTTGTTTTGCGAGTAGAACATTAAACGAGCATGAAAACAATTATGCGAAAATAGAAAAAGAACTCTTAGCAATCGTCTGGGCAACGAAATATTTTAGATCAAGTTTATCTTCCTTGTCGTCCAAGTTGGCAAATGCCTCGGTCGCATTTGGGCTTACAAAAGGTGTGTGCATGGTTTTGTTCCGTACAAATTGACTGACGTCCTTAAATTTCTCAGAATTCAACATTCGAAGGACATCATTAAGCCAAAAAAGACCCGAACTTCCTTGACAAGATTGTGACTGGTGACGAAACGTGGTGTTTTCAATATGATCCCGAAACGAAACGCTAGAGTGCTGTATGGAAGGCGCCGGACGAGTCGAAACCCAAAAAACCGCGCCTGGAGAAGTCAAAAGTGAAGACAATGCTGATTTGTTTTTATGATTCTAAGGGTATTGTCCACTAAGAATTTGTTCCACCCGGCCAAAACGTAATGCGGTATTCTACCTTGCAGTTTTGAAGCGTTTGATGCGCCGTATTCGACGCGAAGATGGAAGTTGGCCTTTGTTGCACGATAATGAGCCATTTCATCTATCGACGCTTGTGTCCGACTATTTGACGAAAATCACATTTTAACCATCAACCACTCCCCGTATTCACCTGATATGGCACCGTGCGACTTTTACCTTTTCGGAAAAATGCATTTGCCGATGAAAGGAAAGCGTTATGCAGACGTAGCGGCCATTCAAAAGGCTTGCACCGGCATACTGCCGGCCATACCGGGCAACGAGCTAAAACACTCGTTCCATGCTTTTAACCGTGCGAAACGCGGTATTAAACCAGAAGGAGACTATATTGAATAAACTAAATTGATTTTGCCGAAAAAACTATTTGTTCTGCCTTTTTTTAAGTCCTGTTATAAAATTAACAAAATATCCTAACTTACGCAGAATTTAAAGAAACAATATTAAAGAAACATAAAGAACTTCTGGACCCCAGAATCGATAAAACCATTAACTGGTTTAAAGAAATATTCTATTTCCTGATTATCAGAAGCTAATTCAAAACATTATAAATGAATGCGAGAATAAGAACATAGGAACACAAAATGTCATATGAAACCAATCCAGAAATCCAAAACATTAGAGAAATATACACTATGGATTTTTATATGGTTGGTAATCAGCAATTTCTTTCATGCATCAAAAATGGTGAATGGTGAAAATTGTGTTTCAGACGTAGAATGATTTCATTAAACAGTAAATGAAATATTAAGAATTATTGGAAGTGAATCAGATGTGAAAACAAGTACACAAAGTTTGAGTTAATCCTTTATACTTATAATCATAAAACTAAACATAATACCACAGGTAGAGCACCAGCCGATATATTTTTGTATGCAGGTTATCCTGATTATAATGTACAAGAAAACAAAATAAGGAAGATAGACAAACTAAATGAAAACGTCATGAATATGAAATCGACACAGATAATAAACAATCACCAATGGTAAATGCGAAAAACAACGAACCCTTTTAAAAAGACAGGAGCACTCAGACAAGTTGATAAAAAACATTTCGAAGAAACAAACAGAGGCAGGAAGATTGTGCATTATAAAACAAAGTTTAAAAGAAAAGCAAATTAATAAAAGTAAATATGATAATAATTCCAGACCAACCTAAGAAAACCAAAAACACAACGACAACAAAATTATGATCATAATTTTATTTTTAATAATATCAATTTTAGTTCAAATTATAATGGGACCAAATATTGAGACCAACCCAATTAAAGCTTAAAACGGATACCTAATATTTAAAACTGGATCCATGAACATGTCAACTTAATACGAGTACCATTATTTGTCCATAAACCTAACTAAAACTGAACTAATATTTGACAGTCTTTTACAAGAAGCAAACGAATTAAAAGATATTATTCAGGTTCGATATTTAAAGAAAAACTTCAACGAGAAATGAATGGTTTAAAAATTGTTAAACGGAGCAAGAGAGCTCTAATTAATTTTATCGGAACAGCTTATAAATATTTATTCGGAACATTAGATCAAGATGATAAAAATGAATTAGAGAAGAAGATTAATAATTTAGCAGAAAATAGCGTCCAAAATAACAATTTAAATATGGTAATATATCTTTTAAATAAAGGAATTAAAACAATAAATGAATTAAAAGATGACGAAGAAAGAGAACAACAAGCAGCAGAACTAATTTTAAACTTACAACTCTTACAGAGTATATTGAAGACATTGAGTTGGGAATGCAATTATCAAGCCTTGGCATTTTTAACCCAAAACTATTAAAACACGATTTTTTGAGTCACATTAACTCTGACAAATTATTGAAAACAAAAACTTCTACTTGGATTAAAACTGACATGAACGAAATTTTATAGTTTCCCATATTCCGAAAGTATTTAACAAAGAAACAGAAAAGGTTATATTTGATTAATACATAAATGGAATTATAAAACAAGAAACTACAGAATGCAAGTATACCAAAAAAACCGATACAAGTTTTCAACTAAATTACATTGAACCAAACATATTAATTACATGGAATATTCCAAAAACAATATTAAACCAGAATTTCATTAAGAAAGAAATATCAATATAAGGGAATAACAACATTAAAATTCTTAATTGTTCAATACAAATATATGAATTTATACTGTCAAATAAAATTTTAGATTACATACAAAGCGTGTATGTTAATAATATTGTAACAAAGCTAGAACCCTTATCATATATTGAAACAAAAGAAATAATAAAAACACACACTAAATATAATGTTGTATTTTAAATAAAATAACATTAATCACATTTATTATATACAATAACTAGCATTATATTGTTTCTTATTTACAATTTTAAAATATACCAAACAAAGTAATTGTTAAATTTGTAAAACCTAAAGCAAAGACACCGAATAATGCAGAAATTGTTTATGAAAGAAATGTACCCATAGAAGCTGTTAATTATATTTTAAACGCACCCATACAAAATACCAAAAGCCATCAAGCCCGGTTAGGACAGCCAAATACAAAGGTTGGGGGAGTGACATATCCACATCTACACATACACCCACACAAGATATCCATATTCCTACACACCCTTTTCACACATTAGATCTTACTCTTATGGTCAACCCTATCAAAAGAAAGAAACTTGAAACCCAGTTATGTAAACATTTTCTAAACTCAGAAGGCTCAGAAATTTCCATTGTTTATGTGAAATCCCAGACTAAACAATTTGGCACGTTTCATATTCAAATTGCGTCTCCTTTAAACCTGTAAACAAGATAAGGGCAAAGAAATCTCTTTCACTCAATTCAAAGTCAAGCTCACTAATCGAAATAGAAAGTTCACTCAATTAAAAATAACTCACTCAGAAGATCGAAAAAAAAAAGCTGTAAACCGGATGCTTGATCCACAAGATAATTAGATTTAAGAGAATCAGTTCAGTTCAAGACTTAAAATCAATTAGTTGGTGTTCTCAAAATAAAAAAGTTGTACACTAAATAAAGTTTTAAAAAATTAAAAAATAATTTTTTAGAAAACCTAAACTTATAGTTCAAGTTTTAATTATATATATATTTTTTTATTTATTTATTTGAATAGGCATGAAAAATTTTCATTTATTTTTTATTGTTTATATTGATAAACGCCGTCTTGCGGAGTCGGCCCGTTGTCGTCTTCATCTTTTGTGCCAGATCTGTAGTCTGGGCCTCATATTCTTCTTCCGATTCATTTATGATCTCGATAACGTGCCGCGGGCGCAGCCTCTTGCCCGTTAACCATTATTCCTTCTCTCTTAAGCTCGGCTTGTGTAGATATGTTTGCCGCCAACAAAAAGGGTTTTAGGTTGAAGAATTTTGGTTCTCCTGCACAATATCTCACAAAGGTTGGATTCTGGAATCTTATTTCTTGTTTCAAAGGATAAATTGTGCATTGCAGAA
Source organism: Drosophila elegans (assembly GCF_018152505.1). NCBI lineage: Eukaryota > Metazoa > Arthropoda > Insecta > Diptera > Drosophilidae > Drosophila > Drosophila elegans. Next base: position 1,209 of record NW_024545526.1, on the reverse strand, counting down.
CTATAATCCTCCAAACTCCTCGTTTTATCCCTGTGTCGCGTTCCCATTTATTCTTTAATGGTGACATAGTCGTTCTCAGATGTCGAAAAGGCTTTGGTCATTGCTCAGGTAAAGAGTGGCACATGCCTGCCACACTTTATTTTGTTAAATCAGAAAAATATAAAAATTAATTATTGAGGTAAATCTTCAAATTACCAATTTGAAAGACGACAATTAAGACACTTGAGCAAGACGCGACTCAAAATGACTGGTCAAATATATGTGTGTAAACGTACCACTTAATGCTGCTTGATTCTTTTGTATTCACTGCAATTTGTTTGACAATTATATTATAAAAATACAGACATTTTTAAAACGGGACCGCCATGGCATTTGGAAGTTATTGAGGGTCAAGAAACTGTTTGAAACTAAGCCCCCAAGAATTGAGTAAAAAGGTCCCTAAATAAATAAATTCTTGATAGATTCAACTGGTCTCCATCGGAGACACCAGTTCCATTCATGTCCTTCTGACCTCTCTTTCCCAGGACTACAACTCACCGGAGTGCTGATTCTGCGAGAAGGAACTGTCCGAAAACCCCCTCCCTCCCAGTCGTCGGGAACAGGTAGACTTGTCACAGACAGACGAACAGAGCTTTATTCTAGACAGACGAAAGAAATTGCTCCCTGTTTCCTTATCTGACTCGAACCTTTCGAGCAACCTGGTTCAAGCCTAGTACAAACGGATAGTACAAACCCAAACAAGAAAATACAGTTTGTTCTTTAAAAATGCTGGGAGTCGGTGATTTGATACTATTATATAAGGACTATAATATTTTCAATTAAAACGTTACTTAAATTTAAAAACAAAAGCAAATGATGATTTTTACTAGATATTGAAAGAGTCATAAAGTCGCCTCGTCTATTTTGAAACAAAGTTCCGATTGAGAGCGGCCTTCTACCCTGACTGTCGCTGAAGTTGGCGACCCCATATGTACTTTGTAGGAAACTTTAGGTGTTGACCCCAACTTTTCTTGTTCTTTTGTTCAGAAACAAATTGAAAATTATGTTCGGCATGTAATAACTTTTCAGATATGCCTTATATCCGGTGTATTCTTGATTTTCTTTGAAATCGTAACCTTTAAAACGTAAAACTAAAAAAATTCGACATGCTAAAAATGTCCTAGTTCTAAGAATGCATAGAACCCTCCGTTGGGCGCCAATTTATTACGT
>NW_024545525.1:0-4659 GCF_018152505.1 Drosophila elegans | reverse complement strand
AAAAAAATAAAAAACCTGTTCAAAACGCTTTAGAATAATTCAGTTGCACTGTCCATATCTATGAAATTGTTTAAGTTCGTTCAGTTGTATTCGTTAATGCTACGAAGGTTTGAGAATCTAAATGGGAAGGCTAAAAAGGCTAAAACGACGAAGCTAAAAACGACGTGTTTACTCCTTTGGACAGGAAATTAAATGAGTATTTTTCACCGCTGCGCAACTCCGCGTTCGAAAGGCACCTGTTTCGATAGATGACACCGGTGGAGGGAGAAGGTTTAACGGAGTTTTTACTTAGATTACGCCAACAAATCGCAAAGTGTTCATTTGGTGATACTTAGAGAGAAATCAAAGAGATCTGTTTAATCGATAAAATTATTGACTTAAATTATTAGACTTAAAGAAAAAATTGCTTGAAAGTGAACTAACTTTGGAGGAGGTTGTAAAAACATGTTGCATTGACGAGCAAATAAACAAACAAACGCAGTCTATGGCAGCACCAACTACCTCAAGTAGCATTAACAAAGTAATACAGCACGGTACGGGTATGGAGTGCGGAAGATATGGTAGAAGATGGCATCGGGAAAACAGCGCGGAATGCCCCGCTAGGAACATGAGGTGCAGAAAATGCGATAGACTCGGGCATTTTTATAAGAAATGTCGTACGAGGGTACGAAAATCAATCTCCGGTATGGAAGAACCGTCAGGGAAATACTAGGATACAATCAATAATTAATGAAACTCAAAATGAGTATAGCGATTCAAAGCCTACCAACCTGTTAAGAGTAGCAAATGAGCAATCCGGCGAGGAATGGATACTGTGTAAAATAACTGGTCGCCATGATTTTTGATTCGGGCTCAAAGTATAACCTAATCAGTCATTCGGAATGCCAACAATTGCGCGAGGGAAAAGCAGTCATGTTTAACGTTCGCATAGAATCAGTAAACCAATTTAGAGCTTATGCCTCAGACCGTCTTCTCAAGGTATTACAAATTTTCGAAGCACCGATTTCGGTACGGAACGATTCTTAACTGATTGCTACTTTTTACGTTATTGAAAATAGTAAACAATCTTTGTTAAAACGTGACACAGCTATAAAACTCAACGTCTTAAGACTGGGACTAAGCGTACATAGAGTTGAAAAAGTTGAACCGTTTCCCAAATGGCGTGATGTTTCAGTCAAACTTTCGATTGACGAATCCATTACTCCCATCCAACAACCCATTAGACGTGTACCGACAGCGTTGGAAGCGTTATCAATTGGAATTGGCCGAATCCAGCAGAGGAATTACTACATTTAATACGCACCGTGGCTTATTTCGATACAAACGTTTAATGTTTGGGGTGAACATGACGTAGCCCTAAAAATGGTAAGGACAATTTTGAAAAACAATAATATTTTGCTGAACGAAAAGAAAAGTACACTAAGAACTCAGAAATTAAAACTTTTAGGTCACATTTTGTCCGATCAAGGAATCGAAGTTGACCCAGAAAAAGTTAAGGTGATTACTGAGTTCAGAGCTCCCAAAAATAAAGAAGAAATACGCAGTTTCCTTGGTCTAGCTACATACGTGGCTAAATTTGTTGTTGACTTGGCAGACAGTACTGAGCCAATTGGGAGATTACTAAAGAGTCATGAAAAAAAAACAGTATAAAGCATTTAAAGTATTAAAAGAAAAAATTGCGGCAGTAACAAAACTCTCATACTTTAACCCTAAAGACAAAACGTGTTTAATTGCGGATGCTAGTTCGGTGGCTCTTGGTGCTGTATTAGTACAGTTTGACAAATCTAACAGCCCACGAATAATATCATTTGCCAGAGCTTTTCACCGGTAGAAAAAAAAATTTGCAAACCGAAAAGGAAAGCATAGCGTTAGTGTGGGGTGTGAAAAAATTTTATTTGACTTAATAACCGATCACAAATCTATGTCGACAAATCCGGTGGATGTCGACGCCGACTCCTCTCCTTCAACTTCGATACCTTTACAGCCAACACCAGAGACTTTAAGCCACAGAATGTCTTGAAATTCTATGCTTTAACGGGACAGGAAGATTCAATGTTTGATTTGATTTTCTTTGTTTATCCGCTCGCTACGAATGTCGTGCGCCTAGCTCAGAAGATGTTAGTGTTCGTCCCATCAAATTTATATAACGTGACCGCCCTATTGATCAGTGAAGAACGCACAGAAAGATTGGGAATATACAATGGCCTTTTATTCGTCGACTTGACCCTCGGCCTGAGTGGTGTATTGATAATGTAGAAATATGTTCTGCCGTCGTCTCCTTCCCACGTTGAACGTCTCGCTGAATCGTGCTGGCTGCGAAGTGGTGTCTCCCTCGCTGGTTTCGCTCGCGATGTGTTCTGCTGCCTTTGGCTCGGCGGGATTACAGGGATTAGGGATGCTTCACCGTTCCCAGACTAGGGTGAACAGGCACTGTGCTCTCAAGGCGTACGCCTTTCGCAGCCGCAGCCTCCTGTCCCTTGCTCTGTCCCGGCCGGTCGCACCGGACGACGGCTCAGTTTCTACCTGACGGTTCAGGCGTACGCCGGAAGCTGCCAACTCAGTCCCTGGGTCAAACGCCAGGTTCTAGACGAACGCTTCCACCCTTCCCACTCTGGCGCAGGCTTAAGAATTCGAAGTATATGCTGCTTGCACGACGCTCGTTGCTCGTCGTCCTGGGGTCCTCGTTGTCCTCGTTCTTCCTCTAGATATTTCGACCGGCTCCGCTCCTTGTTGGCGACTTGGTAAGTTGCCGTTCTGGGACTCTAGCGATGGACCGCTGTGCTCTCAACGCATACGCCTTTCGAGACACCATCTGAACAAACGCGCGTCATTCCGGGCTAGTCGCACCAGGACCTTGTACAGTTCCTGCAGGACGATCAGGCATACGCAGGAGTTCGCCAATACAGTCCTTGTAGGCAGGCAACTTGTTCTAGACAACTTTCCTTCTGAGCCCACGGTTCTTCGTCGAAGGTCTCTATTTGTTCAACTCTGTCGGACACGCCGGGTGGGATGCAAAGCTCAAATCGCGACAGAAGTTGTGACAAAGCGCCTGGACTTAGCTGTGTGATGCCGTAAGGACCTCAGCTACCTGTGTCTCAATTCGGAGACTTTAGCACTAAGTTCCGAACGTCTCGACGTAGCGATCTTGTTTCCTTGATGACTCCGCACGGCTCTACTTGGTTCTTCACGTTGTTTCACAGGTTACTGGTTCACTTGATGACTGTTACTTGTTGACTTGGTAGAACTCTCTCTCGCCGCACTACCGTTATTACGGGCGAATTCGCCGCGTAACTGGTAACTGGTAGGCCACTGCTTATATGCGCTTATTCTGCTTGCTTCTTAACTTGTGGGGAGTTATTCAACTCCTGACAAGCATATACCAAACGAAAATCTGAGGACTCCGTCTAAAGGAAGGGGAGTAGAGATCTGTACCAGCAGAGAGCAGCGCTAAGGAGAAGAGTAATGTTCTCTCCCTATCTCCACAGTAGGTAGAGGCACATCTTCCTGACACTATGCAGCCGAGAACTGTCTTTTGTAAGATGGGAAGTTCAGGCTTTTTTATCTCTCCAATAAATAAAAGTTCAAGGAACGTATCTGCACCGATAAGAATATCTCTTTTTTGAGGCTTGAAGAAGAACGGATCTGCCAACTGATGATGATATTCCGGATCCGGATGATAACCAGAATTTTTTTTCAGGATCCAAAAATTTGACGACAACTGGCCTACTCGCGACTTCACAATCGTGTGTATTTTTTTGTGGCTTGGGCTTTAGTCCCACCAATCCCTCCCAAGTTGATGCACACGTCCTATCTTGTAATTTTGAGCCCCTGAGCGAGCTCATCGGTCACAAAGTTTATTTGTGAACCAGAGTCGAGCAACGTTCGATATAATACAAACTCGCCACTTTTGGCTTCAACGTTCACAACAGCAGTTGCAAGAATGACTCGATCCGATGTAGTCGCATGGAAAATATGCGAAGTGGATGGGGTCTTCTGTGTGGGCTTGGGCTGAGAAGGGGGTGGCAACCCGATATTTGGGTTTGGGGAATATATGTGTAGCAACGTGTGATGTTCTGTTCGATTTGCATTTTTTGAAAGTGTGTTTTTTTTTTAGCGAAATCGAGTCTTTGCCAAACTGTTAGGGCTGCGAAGGAAGCGCAGTTGTCAATCTGATGTTCAGCTAAGTTGCAATACACGCCTTGAACAGGGTCGTTCCTGGCAGCGACAAACGAAAAACTCCTATTTCCATTCTTCTTAGGGTTAGATGGGATCTGCTGAACAGTTTGTGCTTAGAAGCCTCTTCTTCTACCAGATGTTGGTATCGCCCGTTGTGGGCCACCTCACATTCGCTCCAAAATGGAAGCGAAGTTAATCTAACTGTTCCTATATCCGATCCCGATCGTTCCGACTTATGTACTACCTGCAATAGAAAGACATCTTTTGGGGAAGTTTCATGCAGATAGCTTTAAAACTGTGTGACTAGATTGCGTAGAAACGGACGGACAGACGGACGGACCGACTTTCCTAGTACTGCTGATTAAGACAATTAAGTTTAATCGTTCCGATGAAGGCAAGGCGGAGTTTTTTTTTTTTTTACACCGGTTCAAATACATAGAATGGCATTGTTAAGAATATTAACATCCGAACGAGCAACCACAT
>NW_024545524.1:0-854 GCF_018152505.1 Drosophila elegans | reverse complement strand
GTCCAGCACTAGAACCCATTCATCAGCATAAAAGCTTTGACCAATCCAAATTTAATAAACAAAAGATGCAGCCTGACAACCAACCCATCAGGCCACCAATTAGACCACCGGAAATCTTCTGATCGAAGTCCACTTTTTGCTGCTAGCGTCGCTGACACCGATAAAAGGCATAGTTATAAGAATAATGCAGATACAGTTCAATTTTGGGAATCTAACTATTAAAACATTACCAACAAAACTTCACCGTATACTAAAAATAAGAACCGTTTTTTTTTTTAATATATTGCAAAGTGAAAAATCTAATTGGCGCAGCCGGTTGGATACAAGTAATATCTTCGCGAGTGACTACCTAAAAGGACTTCAAAAAAATCACTTCATGAAAATAAATTTATTTGTATCCGCAAAACGAACTTACATGAAATAATTGTGAAAAATAAAACAACAACATTAGTCAAATCACGAATGAGGATTTCTAGTGTCTAAATTCAGCGATAATAATCTAATAACTGATATATTTCGTGTAAACATTTTTTTTTTTTTAATTAAAAAAAAATATTAAAGTGTAAAAATGGAAATGCCATCAACATCAGCCGCAGCCACAGCCGCAAAAGCAACACAAATTCTTACAGACGTGGCCATGAACCATTTTCTTCTGCAACTTAAGCAGATAAACAAATTTAATGGAGACTTGGCTCTCTTCATAAAGGAAGCTTACGAATTAGTTTAACATTATCCGACAACATCAGAAGCCCAACATCAAATTATACAAGCAGCCATCCGAAACCTTCTATTGTGACGAGCCCGAACATTGTTGATGAGAAATATACCACAGCACCGGAAGGAATTAAGGACTT
>NW_024545523.1:0-7934 GCF_018152505.1 Drosophila elegans | reverse complement strand
TATAACAATCAACTAGAGACAGAACAAGTTCGACTCAAATAGGAACTGGGGTCAAAATAGCAGTTATAATAATAATTCATCCGGTACAATCGTATTATCCTAAATCTTTCAAAATAATCAAATACAAAATACCCAGACTACTCAAAGTACTAATATTCCCCAAAACCGTGCCCGAACCTCAGACTCAGGTCAAAAAAATAGAACTAAGCCAATGGACACAATTGAAAATTTTCAGACAACAGCCTCGGAAGAAACACCACCGCAATAAAAATTAAAATTGATAACAAACTATGCCTCTGTCTTATTGATACAGGCTCAAGCATAAATTTGATAAAAAACTTTTTGAAATATCAACTAAAAATATTTTGACAAAAGTCAAACGATAGGAGAATTAGTAACTTTAAGAAATATACGAATTTAGCATCCCAAAATTATTTTCATCCAAGCAAACATTTGTTTTAAAAACTTTTCAAATCATAATGATATTCTTATAGGAAGAAATATTCTAAAAGAAACCTAAGCCAAAATTGTTTTCATGAGTAACACTATTATTGTAAATAATTACGAATTCCCAATGATAAATATAACAGAGGAACGTAATCAAACCTTTTCAAGTATAACAAATGATGACGATATATTTATGCCATGCAAACAGACTAAACAAATAATTATTTAGAGACGATCACTTAAATAATGAAGAAAAAACTGAACTGTCATTATTTAATGTCAAGTATTTGATATTGAGTATCGCGAAGGTGACAATTTGACTTTCTGAACGAAATCAAACACATAATAAAAACAAAACATAAAGAACCGATTTATAGGAGACCATATAGTTATCCCTACATTTATGACACAGAAGTAGAAAAACAAATTGAGAAAATGATAAATCAAGGTATTATCAGAAAATCAAAATCTCCTCATTGTAGTCCTATTGTAATGGTACCAAAGAAAAAGGATGCATCAGGGCATTCCCAACTTTCGTATGGCCATTGATTACAGTGGACTCAATGAAATAGTCATAAATGACAAATTTCCTATTCCAAACATGGATGAAATATTAGATAAATTAGGTAAATGTCAATACTTTACAACATTAGACCTAGCTAAAGGATTCCATCAAGTTGAAATGGACCCAGGATCTATACAAAAAACTGCCTTTTCCACCCAGAAAGGTCACTATGAGTATACAAGGATGCCATTTGGTCTAAAAAATGCCCCCGCGACATTTCATGAATAATATTTTATACGACCTAATAGGTACCCATTGTCTTGTGTGTTTGGACGATATTGTTAACCTCTTTGCAAGAGCATATCCAATCTCTTGAAAAGTATTCGAACGTCTTCGCAGATCAAATCTTAAACTGCAATTAGATAAATGTGAGTTTATGAAACGAGAAACTGAATTTTAGGACATATAATTACAACTGAAGGAATCAAAGTAAATCCAAATAAGATTCAAGCTATTCAAGATTTTAAAATTCCAACTCTCGAAACAAATAAAATCGTTTTTTTAAGCCTTTGCGGATTTTATCGCAAATTCATATAAGACTTCGCAAAAATCGCAAAATCAATGACTCTTTATTTAAAGAAAGGAGCAAAATAAATGTTAAAGATCCCACTTATAACGAAGCATTTGAAAAATTAAAAACTCTTATAAGTAACGACCCAATTCTCACATATCAGATTTCGAAAAAAGTTTGATTTAACTGGATGCAAGCAATTATGTATTAGGTGCTGTTTTTCACAGAAGGAAAGCCTATTTGTTTCACCAGTAGAACTTTAAATGAACATAAGTTAATTTACGCAGCTATTGAAAAAGAATTACTAGCTATAGTATGGGCAGCAAATATTTCCGCCCTTATCTTTTTGGAAGAGAATTTTAAAATATGCTCAGACCATAAACCGCTTGTTTGGTTACATTATAATTAAGAACCTAATATGAAGTTACAAACTTAGAGAGTTTTATAATGAAATAAAATACATTAAAGGAAAAGACAATCACGTAGCAGATGCTTTATCACGAATTACAAAAGGAAACTAAAGATAAAAAATTTGAAGAAGTTTTCAAAATGATGATGAATTAGAAACTACTGCAGCAACAGTGCATAGTGCACAAGAGACAATGGCAATTGCATACAGATCACTGAACGACCTATTAACGTTTTAATCACCAACTAATATTTGAAAAACGAAATAAAGACACTAAGGAACTTACTCACTTACTCACTTACTTAACAAAACTATTAACAAAATAATTTACAGTGACATGACTGATCGTTTAACAAAAGATATAATTATAAAATTCATATTTGGTCACAATTTTGTTATGTTCATTAATAATGACGAAGACTTTGCTATCTTTCAACGAGCCTATATGGATTTAATTAAACCAAACACTGGTACAAAATTAATGAAAACTTCAGTAATACTTCCCAAATTGTCCACATATGCACGAATTGTCCACGAAAAATATTAGAAATACTCGAAAAGACGATACACCAAGGCATTAAAAAGACGTATGACGATTTTAAAACTAAATATTATTTCCCAGACGCACAAAAACTTATTCAAAACATTATAATTAAATGCGAAGACTGTAATTTATGCAAAGCAGAGCACAGAAAAGTTACACTCCCTTTTGAAAGACTCCTGAAACTCAAAATATTCGAGATAAATATGTTATTTACTATTATTTTATTAACCAACGTAAATTTTTGAAATGTATTGACATTCATTCAAAATTCATTTCTATCATAGAAACAAAAACCACAGACTGGATTGAAAGCAGAAGAGCATTACTCAAAATTTTTAGTATGATAGGTAAACCAAAAACTATTAAAATGGATCAAGATCCCGGCCTAGTATCAAATCTTTACAAAACTGGCTACAGAAAGAAAATATCAATATTGGAAATCACTAGCAGTAAAAAACGGTATAGCTGACATAGAAAGGGTTCATAAAACAATTAACGAAAAACTTAGAATCATAAATATACTCTCAGATGCTGAAGATAAATTAATGAATATAGAAAAACCAACGTTTTATCAGTGGCATCTTGGGTTATTTCATGATTGTAGAATGACGAAATAACCCATGATACCACTGGTAAAACCCCTGCTCAAATCTTTCTTTATGGTATGGAACCGAGTAAAAATATGCAAAAACAAAAAGAACATAAAATAGATAAAATTAATAAGAATCACGAGGAACATGAAGTGGATCTTAGATATACCAAAGTTGAAAAAGAAATTAAACGTAAAGCGAAATTAGTAAACCCATTCAAAAAAGACAGGAGCACTAGAACAGAAAGACGAAAAGCATTGGCAAGAAACTAATAGGGGTCATAAAGTAATAAAGCACATAAGTAAATTTAAAAAAAGCTAAAGCGCAAAATCTCTCTAATCATTCAGGGAATCTGACAATACTGACTCTGATCTTGAAAATGATCTTGATAATGACGTGGGCGAATGAAACATCGACAACAGCTCAACAAATTAGTATTACACCTATCACTTCAAATAACGGTTATTTAATTCTGAACACAGGGATTGTAAAAATACCTTTAAGTTACGAACATCATATGATACAGATTAATCAAACAAAAATATTAGAAACATATCAGGACTTTATGAAATACGAAAACAAGTTTAATTACTTACCAGATATTGCCTTAGCACTAAAACAACTAAAACATGAAATCAAAGGGAATTAGGTCTACACAAAGACAAAAACGAGGATTAATTAATATTGTAGGAACAGAAGACGATAAAAAAGAGCTAGAAGATAAATTAGAACATTTACAAGATCAAGTAAATGAAAATAAAGATTTTAATGAAATAGTTACAGTAATAAATAAACAATCCGAAGACATAAAAAGACTTGTGAAAGATGAAGAAGAAATGGATGCATTACACATTTTTAGATATTCATTAAACATTTTCCTTGAGTATATTGAAGACTTACAAATGGGATTACAATTAACAAGAATAGGAATATTCAATCCTAAAATATTGAAACATGAAGAGATGGATGATATAGACGAAGAAAAACTTTTATCTATCAAAACTTCAGCTTGGATAAGTAGCCAAACTAAAGACACTTTTATTTTAGTTCATATACCAACTTCATTTAAGGAAACCCAAAAATATAGAATTATAAAATACCCAGATAATATAGGCCGACAAATTGACATAAATGATAACTTTGAATATTTTGTAACTGATAAAAACACTGTTTTTTATTTAGAAAATACATCAAGTTTAGACCAAAAATGTATAATCACTGATCAATGTATCTCTCAAATTCTTACTAATCAACTAGCGAATTCTCAATACACGTTTATATCAGAAAAGAATCTATTAAATATATTGAACCGAACATCATTATAACTTATAATTTAAGCAAAACACAAATTAAACAAGATTGTGAAATATTCAACAAAACGATATAGGGAAACAACATAATAAAATTAAGAAACATTAAATTTACTGCTTCCAAAATTATTAACGAATATAAAATTATATTATCTAGCACGAATGTAAAATTATATGAACCAATTCCATTGTTAAAAATTAAGAAACAAGTGGTAAACTTTTAAACAAAGGGGTCCAGCACAAGAACCCATTCATCAGCATTAAAGCTTTGACCAATCCAAATTTAATAAACAAAAGATGCAGCCTGACAACCCACCCATCAGGCCACCAATTCGACCAATCGAAATCTTCTGATCGAAGTCCACTTTCGCTGCTGGCGTCGCTGTCACCGATAAAAGCCATAGTTATAAGAATAATGCAATTGTAAAGACAGTTCAATTTTGGGAATATAAATATTAAGACATTACCAATAAAACTCCACTGTATATTAATATAAAAATCGTTTTTTTAATATATTGCAAAGTGAAAAATCTAATTTATATATATATATATATATATATTTTATAAAAGGGCGCTTGACAGTAAGTCGAACGCAACTCACTTACCCCTTTTTATTTCAATCGAATTGGAGAATTAATTATACAGATATGCATAAATATATATATATATATATAAAGTTAACACCCAAAAATAATACAATTTCTCAGACAGAGGAAATGAGTAAGCATTGATTGCACAACAAACAGCAAAGCAATGCCCTCAATAATAAATTTCCCAAACCGAAGAAGAGAGCATTAATTGCACAACTAACAGCAAAGCAATGCTCTCAATAAAGTTCTAACGAACTTAGCTTGCACCTTTTGGTCAGCGATCGTGGGAATGCAGAATAGCCAATTTCAAAGTTGATCGAACTCAACTTAGTGCATACAACAAAAACTATAATTAAAATGCACTGGCCAATTACAATTAAGTTTGGCCAACGGCGACGGCGACCAAGAGCAGCAACCAATAATATGAAAGAACGTCAGCAGAAACATCAACAGCGGCAGAGACGGCGGCAGCGATGGAGCGACGCGTAGCTATAAAAACAATTGTTTAATCTAAGTAAGTTGGTTCTTAATCCAACTCAATAAAGGAAAGTTTGATTTTTTTTTATATAAAAATCATAACCAATCTTTTAAATGGCGCCCGAACAGGGACCTGATTAAAACCGCGAAAGGATAACAAGTTCCGCGTCTCGCGAAGTTCAGAAAGTAAAAAAAAATTCTGACGTTTCGTTTCAAACCTCCGCCTAATCAGTGAGAAGTAAAAAACCAAAAATAACGAGATTCGGAAGTGCAAAAGTGCCGTTTAAAAAACGCCGCAAATTGTCACTCCTGAAAAAAAACAGGACTTGTACCCGGTGGAATAATCAGGCCAAATTTTATCGCCGTGATCCCTTTAGTATCCGTTCGAAGGGAACGTGAATTAAGGTACAGAGAAGGCCCCTTAGTAAACTCACACTCAGGAGAGATCGTTGCAGAGTGAGATAAATCGGAATCTGCCGAGCCTGTCATCACGAGCACGCCGAGATATGTTACTACTGTAAGAATAGTTTTAAGCAATTTATTAACAAAAACATAAAAAATATTTAATCGAAAAATATTCAAAAGAAGAAAAAGTTTTACCCAAATATAAAGTGTAGAAGACATATTTTAGTAAGTTAAAAAGAAAAATCCAAAATATAGGGAAAATAAAAACTCCCACACAATAATTACAAAGGTAATAAAAAATCGCACACCTAATTCTTAGAAGACAACTTCCGAATTCTGAATAACTAAAATTAAAAAAATTAAATTAAACTTTTCGCTGCTCATATATCCATACCCAAAATGACCGAACAAGATTTGGCAGACAGACTCGCGAATCTTACCGGACCCTCATCAGCCAGTTCCACACAAATAAACACACGAATCATGACCGAGAGGGGACATTGAGGAAAAAATAAAAACAATCTTAGAGACAAATCTCAGTAGACTAGTAAAGGATATACTTAATCCAAATAAAGATTTTTTTCCAAATATACAGACGAAACAATTAAAGAGAATTAACGCACAATCTTAGTGAGTTAGATAAATTACCAGACATTGTTCGGACACTTAGAGACTTCTCAGGAAACAAAACTGAATATTCGTCATGGAGGAAAAGTGTCGAGGGGTGTTAAAAATCTATGAAAACAGAATTGGTTCACCAAAATATTATGGAATTCTTTTAGCAATCCGTAACAAAATTACTGCGGACGCAGTATTAGAATCATATAATACCCCCTTAGATTGGACAGCTATTTCAAAATGCCTAACAGCGCATTTCGCCGACAAGCGCGACTTAAAGACCTTAGAATATCAACTATATGCTCTTAACCAAGGTAACAATACTATAGATGAATATTATCAGGCAGTTTATCAACAATTATCACTAATTCTGAACCAAATTGGCAGCTTAGATGCCTCTGAAAAACTATACAATCTCTGACAGCCATGTATAGGGAAAAAGCCTTAGACACTTTTGTCAGAGGACTTAATGGAAACCTGGCACAATTGCTGGCCATTAAAGAACCACATGACTTAGGACACGCTCTACATTTATGCAGTCTGCTAGAGAATCAAAATGCTAGGAATAACCAGACACCAAAAACTCCGTATTTAGGGAGGGCACCCATGCTACCACCTAAACCTCAACAACCATATCGGATGGTAGCCGTCAACCAAAATTTCCATCCGCATCTCTACCATAACCCAAACCAATCCGGAAAACCCCTAATTACTCAAACTAACCAATTCAAATCTTATAGTCAACCTTATACAAACCAATCCGGTATAGTAGCGTCCTATAACATGCCAAAACCTCCGCCACGACCACAACCGAAACCGGTACCTATGGACGTAGATCAGTCAGTTCGATCACGTCATATAAATTATATGAACAAACCAGCAAATAATGATTATGCAGGGAAAATACCTCTCAGCACCGCCAATGCCCCAAATAATAATAAGATGCCAAGACAGTTCCATATTCAGCCAGAGACAGGAAGTAACGCGCAGCAGAATTCAGATGAAGCTTCATCAAGTTCAGAACAAAGAGTATTATCAGTTGGCAGAAGAAAATAACGTTAACGAACTTCAGGAGGAATATGTATGGCAAAGCGATAACGAACAACAAGAATACATAGATATGTCAGAGCTTTATTTTTTTTTTAGAATAAATCGTTCCTCACTACCTTACTTTAAAGTAACCACGGGGAACGGTAAATTCTAAAATTCTTAATCGACACGGGCTCTAATCAAAATTATATTCAAAATCAATTGGTACCAAATCAAAAGCCAAATGAGAACACTTTCCAGTTAGTTCAGTCGGTGGTAACAATAAAATAACACAACACACAATACTTAAGCTCGCTAATATTTCGGATACACCCATGAAATTCTTTTTTACTATACACCCTGAAAACCTTTCATGGTATCTTGGGCAATGACACAATGAAAGACTAGGAGCAATAATAGATGTAAAAATGATATATTA
>NW_024545522.1:0-1061 GCF_018152505.1 Drosophila elegans | reverse complement strand
TACTTGCGTAAACGTCATTTGGGGGCGAGAACCAGAATGTAAGATGATCAACAATCAACATATACCGGATTGAAGAAATACCGGTGTTTCATCCTGCCAAAACGCAATCAATGGACCAGTTCATTAGATGAAACTTCTCACAACTGCAATGCTCTTTCATAATACAATATCGTATTCGACGGTGTAAATACCAGAAACCACCAAGTCAAAGGAAATCAACGTAGTCGGAACCAGAACCTCCGTTATCTCCAACTATTGGGCGAAAAGACTCAAGTTAGAGGAAATTACCTACAAATGGTCAAGGAAACTCAAAAGCGCTGGAAAAATTAAGAAGCAAGGCAACCATAGAATTCTCTCCAGCGGATCCGCCATCATCTTGCTACTACTTATAAGAGATCAATCACGGAACTCCTACGAAGACGTAGGTCAACGGAAAGGACACCAGTTCCGCGCCAGAAACGCAAGAAAAGCCCAAGCATCGGACCTAGCATCACTACGTTGCGACCGAGGACAGTCGCGGTGTTTAAGGAGGAAGAGTTAACACCGAAAATAATACACCTCTCAGACAGAGGAGGTAATGAGTAAGCATTGATTGCACAACAAACAGCAAAGCAATGCCCCCAATAATAGAATTTCCCAAAAACCGAAGTGAAGAGAGAGCATTAATTGCACAACTAACAGCAAAGCAATGCTTCTCAATAGTTCTAACGAACTTAGCTTGCACCTTTTGGTCAGCGATCGTGGGAATGCAGAATAGCCAATTTCCAAAGTTGATCGAACTCAACTTAGTGCATTAAGCAATGAAAAACTATAATTAAAATGCACTGGCCAATACAATTAAGTTTGGCCAACGGCGACGGCGACCAAGAGCAGCAAACCAATAATATGAAAGAACGTCAGCAGAAACATCAACAGCGGCAGAGACGGCGGCAGCGATGGAGCGACGCGTAGCTATGAAAACAATTGTTTAATCTGAAGTAAGTTAGTTCTTAATCCAACTCAAGGTAAAGAAAGTTTGATTTTTTATATAAAAATCAAGAACCAATCTTTAATATATATTG
>NW_024545521.1:0-8840 GCF_018152505.1 Drosophila elegans | reverse complement strand
AAATTATGTTTTGTCCTCTGCGTTGTGTCCAGCGAAGACTCCCGTGTCCGCCGGTATGGCTAGTACGATGACTTAAGTTTCCTCTTCCTTGATGTGTCCAGCGACGGCTTTTATATCCGCTGCAGTTGCCAGTAGAAAGATTATGGTGGAAAGTAACTGTACCTTCTATTGCTGGCCTTGGGCTCAGTCAATAAATAAAAGATATAACAATTAACGGCAAGTGCCGGAGTAGTGATATTTATTAAGCGACTTATTGGTTGAGCGCTGCATTCAAAACTGATTACAAATATTCTGCTAAAGCTAAACCTAAACTCGCATCACGCTACAATGTCATGGTCGGCAAGCCGACTCAGCATAAGCGTAAACAATAACAAGAAACTCTTGCGACATAACAAAAGTCTCCGGTTGCTGCCGCTGACCATTGCAGCTATAGCGCGCTGATACAAAGTGTTTAGCTCCGCAATTGCGAGAGTTTATTAAACTTATGAATTATCTTATATCTTACAAAGTGTTTAGCTCCGCAGTTGCGAGAGTTTATTAAACTTATGAGTTATCTTATAACTACTCCCCCCTCAAGTCCGTTACCGTCCTCGGTCACGTTAAACCTGCTGATAGCTTTTTGTGCTTCTCGGGACTCTCGCCTTCTCCTTAACACTTGGAAAAGGAAAAGTGAACCAGTGAGGATAACGCTGAATCCTATTCCAACTCCGAACCAATATTTGGGTGGCCATGACGATGTTATCTCATCTTTGAATCTTTGTATGGTCATTAGGTTTTGAATATTCAACCTATGAAGGAGTGGCATGCTCAAAACCGGGTCGTGGCCTACAATGTTCAGTAGTGGAGACCCCGCGATGCCTGGCGCCTTGTTTAGGACCTCACGTATGTTAACATATTTGGTCCCGTTGACGGTTGCCTGATGCTCAAACGTGATGAGGTGCGTGCCGTTTGTTGAAATCTCTGGTCCGCCGTCTGTGCTAACCTTTGCTGCACTTTCGTTGATAATTATTACGCCATCGTCCACCTGGGTGATCGGTTCTAAATGGCTGGGCTGCGTATGGCACATAGCTGTGTCTCCGGCGTGAAGTGCCCGCGCACAGGTGTCGTGTGTCGCCCTTTTGCAAAAGGTGGAATAGGTCGTTGCAGTGCACTCGGTTACTGCTAGGATATCTCCATCGCATTCGGCTACTATGTCATCGTGAAGCTTTAATATTGTGTGATGGTGTGACACGGGGAAGACGGTGATTTTTTTGCAGATTGGGTATGCTATTAGGATATGGATGATATTTTCGGACTGGAGGACCTTAATAGTCGATGCTTCCACCAGACTAACTATTGGTGTGTCTATTGTATGTTCTACTAAAAACCTCAAATCATTGTTGTCGAAAATAGTTGGATTCACTATGTTTGATTTGGCCAAAGTAACTGTTAACATTAAATTTTGAATTTCTGTTATTAGCATTCTGTTTCTGGCCAGAAGGGCCTCGTATAAGTGAGGAGTGTCAACTAAATTCTGTTGTTTGCTTTTAATAATTTGATTGATGGTATCAGTTAGGTTGTTAATTTGTTTCTGGGTTTCAGAGTTTATTAGAATTTGTCTGTTATTTGAGTCGACTAGTTGGGATTCTGTTACTTTTATTCGTTCGAGGTCTGAGGCGTCAGGGGTGCCTGCGATCACTTTGAGAGCTGTCCCCAGAAAATCTAGGCTTCTAGCTATCCTATGGTGTATTTTTAAAACGGACAGAAGACTCTTAATGTGGTCTGTATCGACCTCTAACAGCTTTCTCATATGTGATTGTGGGAAATGTTCGGACAATTTTTCGGTGCTCTCTGTAATTGCTACAAAATCGGTTGCGAGAGTTTATTAAACTTATGAGTTATCTTATAACTACTCCCCCCTCAAGTCCGTTACCGTCCTCGGTCACGTTAAACCTGCTGATAGCTTCTTGTGCTTCTCGGGACTCTCGCCTTCTCCTTAACACTTGGAAAAGGAAAAGTGAACCAGTGAGGATAACGCTGAATCCTATTCCAACTCCGAACCAATATTTGGGTGGCCATGACGATGTTATCTCATCTTTGAATCTTTGTATGGTCATTAGGTTTTGAATATTCAACCTATGAAGGAGTGGCATGCTCAAAACCGGGTCGTGGCCTACAATGTTCAGTAGTGGAGACCCCGCGATGCCTGGCGCCTTGTTTAGGACCTCACGTATGTTAACATATTTGGTCCCGTTGACGGTTGCCTGATGCTCAAACGTGATGAGATGCGTGCCGTTTGTTGAAATCTCTGGTCCGCCGTCTGTGCTAACCTTTGCTGCACTTTCGTTGATAATTATTACGCCATCGTCCACCTGGGTGATCGGTTCTAAATGGCTGGGCTGCGTATGGCACATAGCTGTGTCTCCGGCGTGAAGTGCCCGCGCACAGGTGTCGTGTGTCGCCCTTTTGCAAAAGGTGGAATAGGTCGTTGCAGTGCACTCGGTTACTGCTAGGATATCTCCATCGCATTCGGCTACTATGTCATCGTGAAGCTTTAATATTGTGTGATGGTGTGACACGGGGAAGACGGTGATTTTTTTTGCAGATTGGGTATGCTATTAGGATATGGATGATATTTTCGGACTGGAGGACCTTAATAGTCGATGCTTCCACCAGACTAACTATTGGTGTGTCTATTGTATGTTCTACTAAAAACCTCAAATCATTGTTGTCGAAAATAGTTGGATTCACTATGTTTGATTTGGCCAAAGTAACTGTTAACATTAAATTTTGAATTTCTGTTATTAGCATTCTGTTTCTGGCCAGAAGGGCCTCGTATAAGTGAGGAGTGTCAACTAAATTCTGTTGTTTGCTTTTAATAATTTGATTGATGGTATCAGTTAGGTTGTTAATTTGTTTCTGGGTTTCAGAGTTTATTAGAATTTGTCTGTTATTTGAGTCGACTAGTTGGGATTCTGTTACTTTTATTCGTTCGAGGTCTGAGGCGTCAGGGGTGCCTGCGATCACTTTGAGAGCTGTCCCCAGAAAATCTAGGCTTCTAGCTATCCTATGGTGTATTTTTAAAACGGACAGAAGACTCTTAATGTGGTCTGTATCGACCTCTAACAGCTTTCTCATATGTGATTGTGGGAAATGTTCGGACAATTTTTCGGTGCTCTCTGTAATTGCTACAAAATCGGACAAGTTGCTTGTGTGTTTTAAGTAATCCCTCTGCTCCCATACTAACGCGTCCCCGTCTATTATGGGAATGTAGTTAGAGTGCGAGTAATCGGTAATCCGAGCGTTCACTGATATTATCATGAGCAGGATTGTGCTAATCATCCTGTAAGACAAGGAAAACAAAATGAGAAAAAATATTGTGCAACTTACTCTATTACTAATCTAATTTTTGTGCGTGACAATGTTGTCCTTATGGACCACCCGCCCCTTTACAAGAACAGACGTTCCTAGGTCTGCTTGTATCTTTTCTTCTGAGCATAAGGGGGACAACTTGTTTCCAAGCCTTTTGTTGTTTTTTATGTATATTTTCTCACCTACCTCGAATACCCTATTCTGTCTGTTAGGATTACATCTTTCGATATTGTCTTCCTGGGCTTTCGTTATTTTTTCTTTAACGATTCGGCTGATATCGTCAGATTCCGAATGTAAGACCTCTATAGGTTTTCTACCGGTGATTGAGTGGAGTGTTCTATTATATTCCACCGTTGCCCTCATTATTAATTCAGTTGTGTCGTCGGCTTTTTTGTCTAATTTCAGACATCTCGCGATTTCGGTTAAGGTGCTGTGAAAACGCTCCACTTGACCATTTGAACTGCTGTGGAGTGGGGGTGCATTTACGACATCTATATTGTAGTTGTTTTTTAGAAGCGATGTTATTGTTTCAGACTTGAAAGCTGGCTCGTTGTCGCAATAAATGGTTCTAATGTTTGGGAATAAGTTTATCAGCTTACGTCGACTATTGTTCGGGATATTATTGGCTGAACTACGGCGAATTTTGAGAACTTGTCGATGCAAGTTAGAAACTGTTTTTTATCTGTGTTAAATACGTCGATATGGAGCATTTCCCCGGAGTGGGATGGAATTGGTGTCATTCCAAGTTCTTGCTTTTTGGGGTGCCTATCGTACTTTGCTTGTATGCATACCTTGCAATTAGCGACGATTTCATTGGCTAGCTTGTTCATTTTGGGAAAATAGTAATCGCGAAGGACTTGCTTAGTATTTTCTTGAGCAGCTCTGTGCGCACGATTGTGTTCAGCTGTGATAATCTCTCTTTGTTCGTTTTTGTCAGAGATGTCGGCTACTAAATTCTTACAATGCCAAAATTTTGCTGTGGGGAAATTTAACACGACTTTGTGTTGAAAACTGGCCAGTGTCGGTAAGTCGCAGTGAATTGCATTTACGACATTTGGGTTAATTACCTCCTTAAGCGTCTCAAAAAGGTTACTTTTATCAGTGAAATTTATTAAGTGGCGAGTTTTGCTGCCGAAAAGTATAACGTTGCGCTTTAATGGGAAACGTGCTTCTTCTAGGACTATTTGGTTCCTGAAACAATTTAAAGGTTTGTCCGTCGTTTCAATTGTGTAGGTCAGGGAAATTTCGCTGTGAATGGTGGCTGCATCTGAGTGGGGCTCATCTTGCAATGCGTTTACGTTTTGTCGTGATAGGGCATCAGCCACGAAATTTTCTTTACCTGGCTTATAGAACATTTTTGCATCATGTTCGTCAATGTAAGCCTTCCATCTTTTAATCTTTGCGTTTGTATTTTTTTCAGATACCGCAAAGGTATCTGGTACCACCAGGTCGGTAAATATTTTTATCTCCTTGGTGCCGTACAAGAAGTTTTGTAGCTTGCCAAGTGCCCACACAATTGCCAGTAACTCACGTTCGTTTGTGGCGTAATTCAACTCGCACTGTTTTAAAGTTCGCGAGATCATTGTAATGGGTCGACCCCCTTGGGACAAAACAGCTCCTATGCCATTTGCGGAGGCATCGGTAGTAAGGTCGAACGGCTGCTTAAAATCGGGATACATGAGGATGACATCTTCTGATGCTAAAATCTTCCTTAATCGTTCAAATGCATCGCGTTGTGAATCGCTAAATTCGATTGCCACCTTACGGGACCTGTGTTTACTAACCGTTCCGTTTTCCCCTTTCAGGATGTCTGTCAAGGGCCTAGCGATTGCGGCAAAATCCTTTACGAATCTTCTGTAGTAGCTTGCTAACCCTAGAAATGATCTGAGACTGTACAAATTTTTCGGTTCGGGGTATTCCTGTATGGTTTTTACCTTCTCGGGGTCAGTTTTTGCTCCACCTTTGGTAACTATAAAACCTAGGAATTCGACGCTTTCCCTAAAGAATTTGGTTTTTTCCTGGGACACCCTCATGTTCGCATCGCTTAAGCACTTTAGTACTGTCTCGATGTGCCGAACATGGTCAGCTTCGTTCTCAGAGAAAATTATTACGTCATCAACATAGACGTAACAAATTTTTCCAATTTGTTCTCTAAGAACGTCATCTATGGTTCTCTGAAAAATGCTTCCGGCATTTTTAAGGCCGAAGGGTAGGCGACAGAACTCATATTTCCCGCCGTTTACTGAAAACGAGGTTTTCTCTCGGTCTTGTTCCGCTAGGAAAATCTGGTGGTACCCTGATTTTAGATCAAGGGTAGTGAAAAATGTTGCCTTCCCTAGGTTCGCTAGAATCATGGGAATACAAGGCATTGGGTAGCGATCTGGAATAGTTTTTTCGTTCAATTTCCTAAAATCGATTACCAAACGTTTGTTCTTGTTGCCGTTGGCGTCGGTTCCCTTTTTGTCAACTACCCAAGTTGGGCTGTTGTATGGGGACCTTGATGGTCTAATTATGCCATCCTTTAACAACTGTTTTATTTCGTTGTTTACAAAATCTGCCACACCCATAGGGTGTGGGTACAACCTTGAATACACCGGTTCGTTGTCTTCCGTGCGAATAGTGGCGACGACAGAAGTGTTAAAGGGTAGTGCCTCGTTAGAGGTCGAAAATACCTTTAGTTTTCCTAATATCATCTTTTTAAATTCCTTTTTGATGGAATTTGGCACCACTATGTCATTTACATCTGTGAAGTTCACGCTGTCACAGTTGTAGTACTGAAGCTTTTTCGATTTATTCTGGTATTCTAGAGTGCTATTGTTTAAGTTCAATGTCACTCCTGCCTCTGTTAAGAGGTCGAAGCCTATGATGGCATCAAACGTACTAAGCGTGTCTAGTAAGAAAAATGGTGAAATTTTTTGAAAAATTGACATTAAACATTTGTTTTTGATTTCACTGGAGCCGTGTATTGAGCTCACAGTGAAAGGCCTGTCGACTGGAATTACGTTTTTTAGCTCCTTTACGGGCTTTACGTAATTCTTCGCCGCCCCAGTGTCTATTAGGATTTTTAATTTTCTCCCAGCCAGCTGCCGTTCAATGACGGGTAGCCGGGACCTCCCACTAAAAAATTTAATGAATCGTTGTCATATGTTGAGTCGCTGTCGTCATTTATGTTCTCGACTGCGCTTTCGGCTGCATTTTTATAGTCCTCATCTAGGTCGGCCTGGGCACCTTGGACTACATTGTTGACTCGCTGCCGTCTCTGACCTGTAACTCGCTCTGACGAATTTTGCCGCTTCCTAGCTGGTGGACCATTGTTTGTTTGCTGTCTCTCAAAATTGGTGAGCTGCCTGAATCTCGAGGACGAATCTATCTCCATTGGTTCAGGAGCCTGGCCCTGGTCTCTTTTTCTCTGTTCAAAATAAGTGTTGTTATTTTGCCGCTTGGTAAAATGGGGGTTTTTGTCGAAGCTACGGTCGTCCCTATTGTTTTTTTCCTGTTTGGGGTGACCGCGGCACCTGATGGCCCCCATTGCATGGGATTTCTCTTCTAGAGCCTTGGCATACGAACTCGAGAACATGCTTCTTTCGATGCTAGACTCTGCCTCTTTCGCTAGGGCTAGCGCAGACGGCAGGTCTTTTGGCTGAGCTGGGAAAACAATTGCCTTTAATGATTTTTTTAGGCCCGAAATAAATGCGTGCAGCGCATCTGCCCTGATTTCTTTGTTCATTAGGTCAGCGCCTTCTTGGTCGTGTGAAATAATGATTTTATTAGTTACCAGCGTTAATTTCTTTTCGACTTCGTCATAATAGTCCATTAGACTTGAGTCGCCTTGCCTAACCATCTCAAGCGCTTGCCGCAGAGTGCGCAATGATGTGCGATCTGCGTATGTGCAATCTAGTCTTGCTATAATTGCATCGAAATTCAGCACTGTGTTGTGTGAGACTAGCAGTGCCCGTGCGGGCCCTTTGAGTTTGTTTCTAATAATAGTGACGGCTTGATAATGTGAATTGCTGCCGTTATACGGCCTGAAAAGCTCATATGCGTCATTGGCAGACTGTCGCCATGCCACGTACTCGTCTTGGGTTCCATTAAAATCTGGTATTGATTTTATAATGTCCAAGGGAACGTCGCATCTGATTTCTGGGTTTACAGAAATCCTTTCATATACGTTGATCTGAGGGGTGTCGACACGCAAATTGCTAAGCTGATTCTCGACCGCTTGAATGCGCGCTTGAAAATTTATTTCCTGACGTGCTAACGCTGCGTTAACGGCAGCTGTTACTAAAGCTTGAACCTGTTGTGCGTCCATGTCTGTTTCTAAAGGGCACTGTTGGCTATCACTGTCGTGGTCGGAAATATTAAAACCTTGGTTAGAATTCCAACTGTCTTCACTGTCGTACTCTGTTTTAACCTCTCTATAGTCCTTTGACCAACTCATCAATCAATCATTAAAAACCTTCTCACTTATTTGTTTGGTATTCCGATTATTTTTAAATCGGTTATGCAAATTATGTTTGTATTATTTCGGCACAGTTTTTATAGGTCAAATCAAACACTTTAATTTTTTATTTAAATTTTTGGATTTGATGTTTTTTATAGAACTTACATGTTACATTCCATGTGTGCGTGAGTTCTTAATTAAGTTGGGCGCCAATTATGTTTTGTCCTCTGCGTTGTGTCCAGCGAAGACTCCCGTGTCCGCCGGTATGGCTAGTAGGATGACTTAAGTTTCCTCTTCCTTGATGTGTCCAGCGACGGCTTTTATATCCGCTGCAGTTGCCAGTAGGAAGATTATGGTGGAAAGTAACTGTACCTTCTATTGCTGGCCTTGGGCTCAGTCAATAAATAAAAGATATAACAATTAACGGCAAGTGCCGGAGTAGTGATATTTATTAAGCGACTTATTGGTTGAGCGCTGCATTCAAAACTGATTACAAATATTCTGCTAAAGCTAAACCTAAACTCGCATCACGCTACAATGTCATGGTCAGCAAGCCGACTCAGCATAAGCGTAAACAATAACAAGAAACTCTTGCGACATAACAAAAGTCTCCGGTTGCTGCCGCTGACCATTGCAGCTATAGCGCGCTGATACAAAGTGTTTAGCTCCGCAATTGCGAGAGTTTATTAAACTTATGAATTATCTTATATCTTACAAAGTGTTTAGCTCCGCAGTTGCGAGAGTTTATTAAACTTATGAGTTATCTTATAACTTATATATACTTTATAGGGTCGGAAACGTCTCCTTCACTGCGTTGCAAACTTCTGACTGAAATTATAATACCCTCTGCAAGGGTATAACAAGAAAGAAAGCAAACTTCGGCAAGCCGAAGTTCATATACCCTTGCAGCTATTGCATGAATTAAATACTTTTGAAAACATTTAAATTATGATTTACTTGAGTATATGCTGAAAAACAGTGAAGCTATGATGACTTGCAGCTCAATTATTAGATAGTTATTTTATATATTTTTATTAGTTCTATGGGA